>NC_141610.1:9401604-9634104 GCF_047967505.1 Dipteris shenzhenensis | reverse complement strand
AATAGAGTCATGAGGCCTAACGGAATAATTGAAACTAACTATTGGCATATTGCTTGACATTTTTTATTTCCACTCAAGTGGTTTGGTGGGAGCTCTAGTGGTGTAGGATGCATAATGGAAAGATGCAGTCTCAGCATGCTAATGGGGCTTGATGCCATGGTTTTTGAATCATAGAGGATGAGGTTAGGAATGCCATTCACTTTGAACCAGATATGGGAGGCTCTTAGTAAAATGAAAAAGGACAAGGTTCTTGGTTTTGATGGATTGACGGTTGAGTTTTATGTTCACTTTTAGATATTTTGGGTAATGATCTAGTGCTAATGGCTAATCCATAGTAGATAATGGATATCTTTCCATGGATGTCAACATAGGCCTTATCAAGCTTTTCCGCAAGAGTCAAAATAGGTTGTATATGAACAACTGCCAGCCCATCACAATGTTAGACACATCATATAAAGTTATAGCAAAAGCTCTAGCATTACATATCTGGGAAGTTTGCATGCAGCTTGTGGATAAAGGGTAGTGTGGCTTTGTGAAAAATCATGATATCTTTGAGAATATTCTTAATGTCAATGCCACTCTAGATTATGCCTTAGCTTTTGAGCAAAATGTATACTATTCGGAATGGATCTAGACAAAGCTTATGACTGGGTAAGGTTAGATTTCATCCTGGAGGTTCTGGACAGAGGATAGGGTTTGGTAATGCCTTCATAAAATAGTTGGCTGCTCTTTTGGCAATGCATTTGCTACCCTATGTCTTAATGGTTGGGTTTTGGGGTGTATTAATTTAACCCGGTCCATCCACTATGGTTGCCCTATTTATTGCACCCCTCTTATTTGCAACTTGTTCAGTTCCATTAATTCATGGTTTGAAACAGGCCAGGGATAGAGGTGACATAAGAGGTGCTGCTCTACCCTCTAGGAAGCAATTGATCTCCTAGCTCTTTGCTAATGAGCTAATGGCATTCTGCAATGAAGAACCGTGGTGTATTGAGGTTTTTAGGAATGTCATCTCTTACTTCTACCAAGCATCAAGGTTGATCTGTATTAGAATAAATGATATCCTTTAAGGACATCTTCTGATCCCCCCAAATTGGATTAGCTTGGTGCCAAATCAATAGATCCCTCATGGTAAAGTGATAAGCTATTTAGGAGCACCCTTGGGTCTTGGGTTGCCCTTATGATAATGATTTAACTGGTTTAAGGACCTTATTAAGAGAAAGCTAAAGTCTTGGAATGGTTTCACCTTGGTTAGAATGCAGGGGCTTTGGTTAATCATGTATTGGCTACCACATTGACCTATGTGGCTATTGTGTGTCATTTCAAGAGGTCTCATTGGCAAGAGATAGAAAGGTACTTAGGACATTCCTTTGGGGCAAAGAAGGAGGTAGGCGGCATATGCATTACATACCTTGGGACCCGTTAAACTCCCAAAGCAGTAAGGAGATCTTGGTATCCTACATGCATCCATTTCTTTGATAGTTAAATGGCTTCCTAAGCTTTTTACCACTGCTGATATGCCTTGGGTGGAACTGTTGTGTTGGTTCATTGGAGAATTTCAGAAGTTCTGGGGTTGGTGTGTGGAGAGGACTCCCTTTTTGGTATGAAAGATTGTTTTCAGACTTCCCTGTGCAAGTTAAGGACTCTACCCTAATTGTTGCAGATATTGTGGGTGCTGGTAAGGTGGTAATAGGTGTCTGCTCATGGAAAGTTTTTGGTGGGACTAGGGGTGATGGTAGTTTAGTTCAATCTAAATGGTAAAGTAAATCAGTATTATTTGAGGGATGCTTTTTGGCTCTAGACAACTTCCTTTTTAGAAAGGGGTTGAAATGTTGGGAGCAGATTTGGGATGGACATAAAGTCTCTTGGAAGCCCATAGGGGACATCAACTGTAACTTTCCCCTTAGTGTAAGGGAGACATCATGACTTTTTAATATTATTCAAAGGCTTCTTATCATCAATGGTGGCCAACGAACACCTATCTATCTAAAAGTATGAGAACTAAGGAATGGTTTATTGGTAAGACTCAACTTGCAAAGATCTCAGTGAGTCGTATCTATAGATAGTTATTGGAAGGTGTCCAAGCTTCTCGTGACTTGAATAGTGTTGGGGATTATGCAGATCCTTGGGTTGGTGGAGTAGGAGGTTTAGGGAGCTATGGCAAGTTCCAGGGTTAGGAATTTTGGACACAAAAAGGGCCTCTTGGATTAGGCCCTTAAGATTTGTAATTAGCAAACTAGCCAATGGGAAGGCTTGGGCATTAAAAGATTGGAGGATTCCATCTTGGCCTCTCATTGGTGGAGAAAACTCCTTTGGTCCCCACTAGGCTCCAACTTGCCTCCCTTTTACCCCCACCACTACCTGGGGCATTTACTCCCCCCTTGACTTTTGGATGGCCCCCCCTACTCTCCTCCCTCTCTTGGTGGGCCTCAAAATTCGTAGATTTTTTCTCTTTAAAAAAAGTTAAAATTTTGGAAAAGTCACCCCACTCCCCCAAACACCACGCAGGAGTCCCCCCAAACTATCCCCATTGACTTACAACCTTCCTCTTAAGCTGTTCCTCCTCTCAACCTCCTCTTAGCCTCCTCCTCCTTCTCCTCTCAACCTCCTTCTCCTTCTCTCAACCTCTTTCTCCTCTCAACCTCCTCTCAACCTCTTTCTCCTCCCAACCTTTTTCTTTTCTCTTTGATTGCTCCCATTATTTCTATAATGGTGAAGCACTCCCCTTGCCCTAAGCTAAATCTATCAAGTTAATCACATTTTGAAGGATGATAGTGATGTCTGGATTCCTCAAGAGTTTAGGCTGATGTCCTCGGTCACAATGCAACCATTTGCAATAGTTGCATTGCTATAGTTGCATTCGAGGTTTCTATGAAGGACAGAGCAAAGAAAGAGAAGCCTCGGAAGGATCACATTGTTGGGTTTTGTCATACAAAAAAAAGACTCAAGGTGAAGGTTGAACATGTGTACATGGATTGAGACATGAACTTGGACCCTGCAAGTCATTCTTGCTTTCCTTGAAATTGTATCTCTTTTACAATGTCATTTTTCATTATGGCATTTCATTTTGTCCATTGTAATGTGATTGTATATGTGAGAGGGGGAGGGAGTGAGAAGAGAGAAAGAGAGAGAGAGGGGGGGTGTGAGGTGTGTAAGGGAAAGAATAGAGAGAGAGAGAGAGAGAGAGAGAGAGAGAGAGAGAGAGAGAGAGAGAGAGAGAGAGAGAGAGAGAGAGAGAGAGAGAGAGAGGGAGAGAGAGAGAGAGGGAGAGAGAGAGAGAGAGAGAGAGAGAGTGAGAGTGAGAGAGAGTGAGAGAGAGAGTGAGAGAGAGAGAGAGAGAGAGAGAGAGGGAGAGGAGTGTTTGTGTGTGTGTGCGAGAGAGAGAGAGAGAGAGAGAGAGAGAGAGAGAGAGAGAGAGAGAGAGATTTACACAAAAGTGTGTGAGGTAGATAGAGAGTGAGAGAGATGGAGATTGATTAGATCATTGAACTCTTTCAAAATTTGCTTCCTATGTAAATATCTTTCCGTCTATTGAAGTCAAAACTCATCGCTTGGGCAATCTCATAGGCACATTTCAAACATCGAGGAGTTAATGTTCTTAAACGTTTGAGAATACATCGCTATCATCTTTGATGATAGCGATTTTTTTGTTATTGTTCTCAATGGGAAGATAGTAAGAAGGAGACTTGAAGCAAATCAATGCTCATGAGATAAATGGAAGCCTCCTTGTATCTTGGCCATTCATATTGGTATTGAATAGATTTAATAGTTTTTAAAGTGTGGTGTCATTTGTACTGGCAATTAGTCTTACACCTTATAAAATTAGTAGTTTTGAAGCTCACAATTTCTTGATTCTGTGCACTGAGTCTATATTATTTTTTGATTCCAAGAATTGAGACCAGTGCGGCAATCTCATCAACACCACCTACAAGCATTAATGAGAGAAAAAGCTCCATTAATATTTGCACAGAGGGATACATCCAAAAAGATGTTATTCAAAATTTAAGTTAATGATATTTTGCTAGTATTGATGATTTAATATTCTCAATTTGAAGATTAAAAAAAAATATTGCTAATTTGTTATCAAAACTTTTAGGATATCATAGAAGTTGATGATTTTGCACCACGATGTGGGGGTCAAAGTGACAGAATTGCCATGGATTCAGTAGTAGGACACTATATGGGAATGTTCAAGCACCATAGCCTAATGTGCTTCTATAGTTCATTCTCACCTTATGAGAAGGAGGAGCTAATAAAGTGCAAGCCACTTCCAAAGTTGGTCTCCTTTCTGCCTTTACCTAACTACAACCGTGCACAAGTTTATTTTGGTTAGGCAAGATTTGGTGCTTTCCACTTTTGGAGAAAGACTTGTAGGAAGGATTTTGGTGGCCGTTGCTATGGGGGTTTTGGTAGACGTTTACAATGACACACAAATTGTATAAACTTTCTCACAACCCACTATATCTTGGCACCCTAGAGAAGAGCAACAATATTGCAACAAGTGGAGGAGGCACAATAAGAGAAGATATTGTAAAAATAGTTCTGATGATGTATACAAAAATAAAAATAAAAATATATAAATTAAAATATAATATATACTTCTCTTTTTTAGTGAAAATGATAACAAATGTAGTTATAAACTATATGGGTTAGTGTTTGGATTAACTGGATTAACTCTAGACTACTTTTAATTATCTTTAATATGGCTTGTGCGAAAGATTTCTTGCATCATTTGAATATAGTGTATTTGAGATTATTCAAGGTTAGTGTATTGAGGTTATTGTTAGACTACATTTAGTTATTTGAAATATGGCTTGTCTGTTCAAGATTTCCTACATCATTTGAATATAACTTTTACTCTTAGCCCAAAATATCACTTATTAACTACCATATGTAGCTCGTCTTGCTTCTGGCCCAAAGTTGTGATGATTTGGCATTTTCCAAGAAATTTGACTCGGGGGAAGTCTTGAGGGCACCATGAAGAGTGCATTTGAACAATAAATTTGCATTTGCCCCAAAATATTTTTCCAAAGTTGCCCACTTGGGCAAAGATCCAAAAAATCCAAATTTTGATGATTTTCCATGAAAGGTTTTGAAGATTTGGACCTCCATGTGTGCTTGTATCTATTTGTGTAGAATATGGCATTTGCCCCAAAATTTCCCACCAAGATTTTTGCATTTGCCCCAAAATGTGGCATTTATACCTACATGGTCAAATTTGATGATATTTTTTGGGGAAATGTAAATTTTTTGAGTGTTTGCACATGTGGGAACACTTCCCCCAAGTCAAATTACCTTAAAAATGCCAAATCAAGGCCAAGTGTGAGCCAGTGCAAATTTGGGCCAAATGGGCATCGTTGTTTGGCCCAAATTCACGCCGGCGCGCACATGCC
Source organism: Dipteris shenzhenensis (assembly GCF_047967505.1). Lineage (NCBI taxonomy): Eukaryota > Viridiplantae > Streptophyta > Polypodiopsida > Gleicheniales > Dipteridaceae > Dipteris > Dipteris shenzhenensis. Next base: position 9,628,711 of record NC_141610.1, on the reverse strand, counting down.
CAAATTTTGTATTAAAAGAAAACCCTTTTCCCCTCTTTTGGTGTCCCAAACACTAAATCAGCCATAAGTTTTGCTATTGGATTCTTATGCCATTGCAATGGGAGCAAGATGAGCTATGACATGGTAGTTAACAAGTGATAATTTGGGATAAGACCAAAATTTATCATTGATATATTATCAATTTCAAGAGAAATTCTAGTAATCCTTCATGTCGACTAATCTCAACACACTAAATTCAAATGATGTAGGGAATCTTGAACACAGAAGCCATATTTCAAATAACTAAATGTAGCCTAAAGTTAATTGAACACTAACCTTGAATAATCTCAATACACTATATTCAAATGATGCAAGAAATCTTTCATACAAGCCATATTTTAAATAGCTAAATGTAGTCTAGAGTTAATCCAAACAGTAACCCATACATTTAATAACTACATTTTTAATTATTTTCACTAAAGTTACGAAACCAAACCTCAACAAAATATCTTAGACACCTATCCATGGTGCTAATAAGCCATTACCCTTTAAACATTTTTAAAATATGCCATTTGGTCCCCAGTGACCTCTACTACATATAGCATAGATTATGATTTTACTTAAAAAATTATGAGAATGGTGCTTGTCCTCTCTCAGAGCCAAATTTCTATTGATTTTGTACTAAAGAAAAAGAAATATTCTTAAATAAAGAAAGGTGATAGGTTTTGTTTTTGAAATGAAAGAAGACCGATTGCATTGGAAAGCGCAAGTACAAAAAACCTCCATTTGGGAGCCAAAAATAGTGTCTATAAAAGGGCACACTATAATACAATGGGAGCCCTCTAAAGGACAACAACATGTGCCAGTTAGATATAATATAGATGGGTATAGTGGTAAGTGCTAAAGAATGACCAGTTACCTTACATCCACCTCAAAAAAACGGTAAATAACATTATAAGATTCTATCAATAAACTTCCCTCTAGATTTGATTGCCTCAATCATTTTGGCCCTCAATGCTCAATATCCTTGAAAGCATTTTGACATTGCTCCCATGCTTGGAACATCTTGAATGATGTTTATCCAATAAACTGTAGGGAGAAGGCAACTAAGAATCTCTATAATTCAGCCCTCATGCCCCATGTAACTTGCACCCTATGCTTCCTTGTTCCACCACTAGCTACTGCCAAGCAGACTGCTTGTAATTGAGGAAGCACGTCTACTTCTTATTGGTAACATGCTGAAATGGAACCATGAGAGTATGTGAGAAATAAGATTGGAGTTAGGGAGTTAAAGCAGATAAAAAATTTAGAACAAAATAGCATGACAATGAGCATCCATCATGTAGCTTGCACAAAATAGCATGACAATGAGCATCCATCATGTAGCTTGCATCCTCCTATGCTTTGTTTCTCCACCACCAACTACCAAGAATGGATCCATGAAAGGATTTTAAAAATAGATTTGCAAAATGGAGTCAAAGCAACAAAGATTTCACATTAGCACAGGGTAGAATAGGATCCATGGAAGCAACAAAGTTTTGAGTTTACAACATAACAAAATGGTGATAAGAAATTGGATTTAGGAGTTGAAAAGTGGTGATGGTGAAAAGAGGGGTTAGAAAGCGATTATGGTGAGAAGAAGAAGGATAAAGAGGTTGGAAATTGATTTGGGTGCATAGGCATGGTTTGGGGGAAGGTTTGGAAAGGTTCCTAATGAATTCAAAATGATGGAAAACAATTAGAGAACAAACATTCAAAAAGCAAAATTTTAACATAAACATTCAATCTTTGAACACAAAGTCCTTAGAAAAATAAAGCATTGACATACAACAAACACATCACTTAATAGAATTAGATGTCATATGTTTACAAGAAACATGAACCAAAACAATAGAAACGTTGATGCCTAATAGGTCCCATGCAATACAAAGCTACTCCTCAAACGGTTCATGTGTTCTCCTACATAAAAGTGTCATTCTCCACTGCCATGCCATACATGAATCAAATAAATAATAGAAGCTCACAAATCAAAATCTGAGATTGATTATGTGATTGTGGCTATCTACAAGCTTCCAAGTATCAATAGACAATCTCTTCTGAACCTCCTAGAGTGCATGGTTGCAAAGAATAATCATGAAAGGAAGGGAAAAATTTCATTGGTGATTTCAAAATTGATATGCATAAACAAAATTCCATTTTGACAAAACTCCTCTCAGTTATGAGCAAATACAATTTGCATATGCACATTGAGGTTCCCATGACAATGTATGGAAGCGTCCTTGATCACATTTGAAAAAACATTCCCAAAAGTGAAGCCATTACAGGAACCTCATATGCCTACTAGATGGACCACTCTATTTCTTTTATATGCATGTAATTAAAAGAAACAAGAACTTGGTTTACAATCTCACTCTCTTCTACCAAGGCCTATGTGGCTTTTCCACCTTGTTTTTATCATCTTTGGATAGCTCTTGGCACATTTGTATGAGAGTATTTTCTTCCATTTTCTTGTCCTAGTTCATGGTTGGCAATGAGTTTAAGATCTTTATTTGTAGCACTTTTCTTGCCTTCCACCTTGTTCATCTCTTTCCCGACTTTGTTGAAAAGGTCTACTATTGGCAGCCCCTTCAATTAGCAAGTACTAGAGAATGCTTACATGAGAGGCCTAGTTAGTGCTTCGAGTGTTGACAGAGAGGAAGAGAAACATGGAGGTTGAGTCGAAGAGACTCAGCATATATTTTCTTGATGCAATGGGTTAGTGGCATGTATGCAACACTACCTCTAAAGGTAGAATTGTGCTTGAGAATTTGGCCATCAAAAAGCATGTAGAGCATTGTACAACATGCAAGCAAATGTATTGCCAAGCTTTTGCCTCTTGCAAAATGAACGATTGTCTCCCAGGTTTATGGTTGAATCACACTGATGTTATATCACATACTTTCCCCACAGATCAATAAGGTGTCCAACACTAAGGTAGAATTAACTTGGGAATGTTTTTGGAGTATATCTTATGTACCATTTCATCATTGGCTAGGCATGATGATTACATGATTGGTGAGGAGGATGAGCATGAATCAGAAGGAGAAAGGTTTATGTAGCGAGTGATGTGGAAGGATGATTACATGATTGGTGAGGAGGATGAATCAGAAGGAGAAAGGTTTCCATAGCAAATAGCTCTATAGAACCAAACAAGAACCACAATGAAGGACCCATAGAGTAGCAAACAAAGTAAAATGAAATGACAAGGAAGTGTGAAAGAGAGATACAAACATAGGGTGTGTTGCCGATGGAAAAGCAAGCAACAGGTGAGTCACAAGGAGTCACCATAGCCGATTCTAACATGGATGGAGCCCATGAATTTGCTGACATGTAGGAGGTGTTGCACCAAAGGAAGCATTCAATGCAAAGGAAGACTATGGAAGCCTAGCATGGGAGTGGGGCAGTGTAAGAGGAGGTGAAGGGTTTGAGAGCATGGCATTAGTTTTGGCGATAACGACGATGAAGTTCATCCACATTGGAGGCACCTAGGGAGAAGCAATGGTAGATGTCAATGACTATTGTGCATTGGCTCATGACTCTTTGTGGGAAAGAAAAGGGCAACAAAAGGCTTAAGTTCTTTGCCATGCAATATGAAAGCTAGGAAGGTTGTAAGGAACATGAGTGGGTTGCAGTGCATCATGCATTATGGAACAGAAGAAATTGTCTCGAATCTCTACGTGCAATGAAATTTGCCAGCAGGCACTAGTCTAACGAGCCTGCTAGGAAGGTTATAAGGAACATGAGTGGGCAGTAGTGCATCACACATGATGGAATAGAAGAAACTATCTCAAATCTCTACGAATTTGCCAATAGGCACTAGTCGAACGAGTCTTTACCTTTGAGACACCCAAGTCCAAAAGATCCCTACTCGTACAAGTCTTTAGTTCATGGTATCTTTTGCTATTTGCTTAATTATATGCTTGCCACATTTCTATTGTGTTTTGTAGGATGTAGATTACTAAGAATGACCGAGAGAAAAAAAGAGAGACTTATGCACATGTTGAGGAGCTGGGTGTTTAAAGAAACAGGCCTAGAATCAACTGTATGTCTTTTCTTTCTCTGTGCTATTGGAAAGGGGCCTTGTTGTGCTGCTATTCCCCTCTTGCTAGGGAAACACTCCATGAATGAAGAATCACCCAAGAGACTTTTGAAAGGGTTCCTCAGTTTCGTGTTTATACCACAATGACATGCATCTTGATTGTGAGTATAAATATCTGATTGAGTCGAAAAGACTCAATCATGATTCTATTACCTTGCAAAAGATCACATCAACATTGGAGATGATAATGAAGGCCATAACCTTATGGAATACTTGGAAGAGACCTGTAACCATTCTATAAAGAACTTCCAATAAGGAAGAAGCTAAAAAACAGGTCCAATTTTACACATGCCTAAGTGCGGTTGTACCAAGGGCAAATTCGGAGAGAACTGATGTAATGACAAGCTTCAAGGTGGTAAAGGATAGATACCGAGACTACACAAGTATTATATTTCATCTTGATGATGTGTTCTTTCAAATACTTGAGGTGTGAATCATGTGTGGTAATGTTCGAACAATAAGAGGAATTGTAAAGCTTGCAAGAAAGGGAAATCACACAACCATTAAATCACATAAAAGCATAAAGAGAACTTTGGATATCAAACATACATGAAAAAGGTCAGATTTTCCTCTAAGGATGGATACACAGTGGTTTTCCTTTGCAATTTTATGATTGGGTGATCTAAACTTTTAAACGGTACAATCTATGTACCTAGGAACTCACAACATATATATGTCATAGTTATAGTATCTTTTTAGACACTAATCACTACCAAAAATGGACAAAGCATCCAAGCTTCTCCAAGCTACAATTTCTTATGTGCAAGGTCCTTCAAACAATAACTCTTTGCAAAAAGCAGCTTCAATTTCAAAATGTAAATAATAGCTATTTTGTTATGCATTGTGATTGGCTTTGCTCCACTCATATGTTTGCTAAATTGTAATTTGCAAGAAGGGATTCAAATGGATTCCAATTTTCGATATAAATGTTTAGAAACATGTAGAGGTTTTTGAAAGTATGAACATGAATTTGGAAATTGGATTAGCAAAACAAATTGCGAGCAAGGAAAAATGTCAAGCCCATATGTGGAAGAGTAGTTTGGAAAATTCATAGTTTTGTATAGGAGAGAGAATTTCTTGTAAGATAAGATAAGAGAGAAAGGCATGGGGTAAAGCTACAGAAGACATAGACACAATGCCTTAAAGGGATTAATTTGCAAGAAGGGATTCAAATGGATTGCAATTTCAGATTTAAGGGTTTAGAAACATGTAGAGGGTTTTTGAAAGTATGAACATGAATTTAGAAATTGGATTAGCAAAACAAAGTGCAAGCAAGGAAGAATGTCAAGCCCATATGTGTAAGAGTAGTTTGGAACAATTAATAATTTTGTTTAGGAGAGAGAATTTCTTGTAAGATAAAATAAGAGAGAAATGCATGGGGTAAAGCTAAAGGAGAGATAGACACAAAGCCTTAAAGGGAGTCTTAATTTATTTGTTTCATCACTATCAAAGAACGGCATTAATGTGGGGTAGCCAAGAAAGGAAGGGAGAGAATATACTCACAAAGGGGCTAAAAACACAAGAGACGGAAAAAGAGCAATAGAGGTATTGATTGAGTGATGAGTCACAAGAGTGGTTAAGAGCAGAGAACCCAAAGGATAGAAAATGCATAGTTCACTTGAGGGAGGTCAGAGACAAGCCTTGCCTTGATAATTTTGTAATGCATTTTGTCTAGGGATCCATGAGGGCATAGAGGTAGATCATGTTGCAAATGGCAATTGTAACTCTGGCTATGTGGAGGGGCACTGTAGAAATCCACGGGTTGTGTAACCTTACAGTGGAGGATGAGAGAGTCAAGGGATAGCTTGAATTCAAAGAGGATAATGCTTGAGTAGATATTCTAATTGGATATGCAAATCACCAATAGGAAAATTCTTTTGCAACTTGAAACAAAAAATATCTACAACTGCTTTAGTGCTCTGCTCTGCCTACCGCTCTTACTTCTCAAAGAAGTAGCTATATCAAAAGAAATGTCCTCCTCTCTCTCCCCCTAAGCTAGGAACTTTTAGCTCTCCATGAGCCCTTGAAACTTCCTTGGCCATGTGCAAGAAATTTGATTAGGAGGCCCCCAATTAGCCTTCCAAACCTGTCCATTAAAAGCCTTGATCACATTTAAAGTGTCTCTACCTTGCATGTTGAAAACTTCAAATACATCAAATCCCTAGGCTTTTGGTCCCATCTAAGTTGTTATAAGAACTCTTGCCTATATGCATGATGTTGATGAAATTAGACTTATATAGGCTAGAGAAGAGATGTGAGAAGGTTGTAGAGTTAGAGAGAGAGAGAGAGAGAGAGAGAGAGAGAGAGAGAGAGAGAGAGTTGTGTCAAGGTTTACATAGCATAATCTCAACAAAGCAACAACATACTACACACATGAACAAAAATCAATATCTAGGCCTCAAACATTGTATGTAGCTTCAATCTCATGTTTTCAAGATATTGAGAGTGGGTATGCTCTAGATAGAGAGAAGGGGTTTCATCCCTTTTATCCATTAAATCAAATAGGCCTTTCATTATCACAATTGTGGACATAAGAAAGGATAAATTTTTGCTTGCATGATTTTTAAAATTGAGGTTTTGCTTCACTTTAGTCATTATATCATCGAAGAAGCTTGCAAAATCCATCACTAGATATATATTAGTGAGCAACAGTCATTAGCACATTAAAGGAGAAGGTAGGCTTCTCAAACATTAGGTTGTGGGCTATATTATTTATTCTCTATTTTCTTGAAAGAATCAATGGGAGTTATAGATGTCGAGAGGGGAAACTCTCGAGGTTTGATCTAGAACTATTCATGGAGTTGCCGTTCCAGTGCCTATGAAGTGAACATACTCATCATGGAGATGAAGTAGCATCTACTCAATATAGAATTGGCACAAGTAAACCTATTGTTTAAAAATTTAGCCACTATCTTTCTTTACACAAACTCAAACAACCCACAACAAGGTGCAACCAATCAATGGATGACATCGACAACATTGAAACATTTGTGATTTTATAATCATTCATGGATTTGGAGGATCAAGGCTTAATTGGATTGCTGTTTTAATAGTTCTTAAATTATTGATAGCAAATCTGAGCTCATGCAACATCCCGCTATCAATAAATTTTGCATGGTGGGGAGAGTAAGTTTGTAAGGGTCTAAAAGAGATCTATTAGTTTTTTCTAAGGCATTCAAGGGGCCTCTTATGGTTTTTCCTACTCGATGACAATCATTGAGATTGTTGTGAAGCTCTGTTAGCGATGGAAATGTGATCTGGTAGGTTGTGACATACCAGAGTCTCACCAACCCAAAAGAACTGACAGCAATGTGTGAGGTATGCTACAATAGAGCTATAATTTCTATCGAATGATGGGGGGTTGAAGAAGACCACATAGTCGGTGTGGATAGAGTGACCAAGGAATGAAAATTTGGGGCCAAAGGTGCAAGTGTGATAAATTGCTATGCTGATGAAGAGGCCCGTACAAATGATTGTATGGCAACCTGTCAAACCTGTATGCTCAACTATCATGAGCTAAATGTCATCTGATGTGTGCATGGCTAAACATCCATTAGCATGGGATGTAGCATTTGTCATAGGTTCGTTGAAAAGGAGCTGACAGTGTAAAGGCCTAGAAGCCTAAAATACAACTGTGAAAACATAAGATGTCCCTGAGGCATATGAGGTGCCAAATGCTGATGAAGGGTCTGAAGTCGTGGATCCAACCACTAATCTGCATCATATAAGGACTATATACTACAACCATAAGTGCATGCTAAAACACTGATTCTCCCCAGGTTGCGCTATGGATGAACCTGATGATATCTACTGCACTGGGGTAGGACCACACTGATGCATAGGTATCCTCATGCTGAGGAATGATCTGCTGCTGATAGGAAGAGGTGGTGATCACTAGATCTAAGGGTGCAATGCGGCATTACTGAGCTAATGCTGGAATGTTTTGTAGACTGATGTGATGATCTGAACTGTTGGTAGGAACTGTGTCCATAGATGTGATAAGCTCTGTGTCAGAGGTGAAAGTATCAATGATGGATGTTGTAATGGAATCATTTGAGGAGCGGAATGCGCTGGGGCATAAATCTTTGCATGTAGCAGAAGATGTGTGTCTCGTTCTAAGGGCTTACCTGTTGAATAACTGCATGATCATAAATGAACTCTTGCTGAGTATCTGTAGCATCTGTGGCCAAAGATGGAGTCAGATCCATGCATAAAGATGATGGCTATGCATCATAAGAATCAGATTGATCTAATGTCGATGGGACTACCATGTACTAAGGACTTATTGTCGAATGTGCCTCATGCTAAGGGCTTACCGAGAAGTGTGCCTTATGCTGAGGGATTACCAAGGAATGTGCATGATAAAAAACTATGAGCTGATTCATGCCAACATGTGAAGCATCTGCATCTACTCTCTCTAGGCCAATCGAGTCGGTGCCATAAACCGGTACATATCCTATGGTAATAAATGGTCAAAGTAGATTCTCTTTCCACTCACGGATCTCGTCCAGAGTCATGATTGGTGTATCATCAACTATGTGATGATAATAACTCCATGCTGGAGACGGTCTGGTGCTCTATGCAAGAGGCTTACCCATGTACCGGCGAGAGTGTCTACCCATGAGAACAATGTGCTGCCACTGGGGGGCTTACGCTAAACGGTCAAAGCCAAGTCATGTGAGAACTGCGTGTGTGCCAAGGATCAAGCTTGTAGTAGAATGATGATAACTGTGTGTGGGGATAGCCAAAAGGCTATACAAGGCTGATGTGTATGCGTGCAGGAACCAATGCCAAAAATAGTCAACAATGCATGACTTCACATGGGTGGCATGTGTGTGCAAGATGTGCAACAATCCTGAATTCGAGAAGGAAGATCACTGCCAAGTGTCACACTGAGGTGCCGAAGTGCCAAATGCCAAGAGAACTGAATTGGTGTCAGATGTGTGAATGTGTACACCGATGATAGAGAGAATGGTACTAGTGCCATTCTCTGCAATCCATGTGATGTATGCCATTGGTGCCATTCTCCACAACATCATGGAGGATGGCACCAATGCCATTCTCTACAAAACCTCATGGAGGATGGCACTAGTGTCTTTCACCTCAAGCTCACATTGAGATTGGCATCAATGCTGATATGAAGTTGTGGAGAATGGGACTAGTGCTAATCTCCACAACATCATATGGTTAGTTGGAGAATGGCCTCAGTGCCATTCATCACATGGAGAATAGAGAATGACACTAGTGCCATTCTCCAAAAGATCATATGAAGTTGTGGAGAATGATGTGGAAAATTGCTCTATTGCCATTCATCACATGAAGAATGGAGAATAGAGAATGGAATTGGTGCCATTCTCTGCAATCCATGTGATGAATGGCAATAGTTCCATTCTCCACATCTTGGTATGATTATTTGGAGAATGGCACCAATGCCATTCTCCTAACTTGACATCATCTGAGGATGGCACCAATGCCATCCTCCACAAACTCATATGAAGATTAGCATTAGTGTCATTCCCCAAAGATCAGATGAAGTTGTGCTGGATAATGGCACTAGTGCCATTCTCCAAATTATAATATGAGGTTGTTGAGGATGGCACGAGTGCCATTCATCAAATGGAGAATGGAGAATTGCATTGGAGCAATTCTCTTCAATCCATGTGATGAATGGCACTGGTGCCATTCTCTACAACATCATATGATTAATTGGAGAATGGCACCAATGGAGATTGGCTTCAATGCCATTCTCCAAAAGATCAAATGAAGTTGTGGATAATGGCATTGGTGCCATTCTCCCATAATCATATGATGTTGTGGAGAATAGCTATAGTGCCATTCAACCTGTGGATTTGAAGAATGGCATTGGTGCCATTCTCCACAATTCATGTGTTGAATGGCATTGGTGCCATTCTTCACATCATTATATGATTATTGGAGAATGGCACCAATGCCATTCTTCTTCATAACCATGAAATCTTTCATAATGCGTATATTTTCTTGCATTGTGGGTGTAGTTTTTCATAATGCATTTATGATGTTGCTTCACCTTGGTTCTTTTGTTAATAGAAGTTGCATTGTGGTTGTAATATTTCCTAATACATTTATGATTTATTTTTGTTCATTTCATTGTTGTTCTATCCATTTGGATTGTTCATTTTCTTGATGTTGTTTCCCTTGGTTCTTTTGTTAAATAGATGATTGCAAGAATGGCTATCAAGGGAAAGAGAAAGGTTTGAGAGGTGTCAGTTTATGATGGGGTTAGTTCTGGAAGAGGATGGTATTTAGATACATACAATAACAAACTCTAAAGGCTCCCTAAAGTGCATTGTTTTGTGAACATTCAAGGAACAACTTTTGAAGATGTTGGGCAAGTTAAGGAGATGGAGGATACCAAAGTTGAGAAAGATAAGCTTCCTCGTCTCAATATTCATACATTGGGTGGCACCGTGTATCAGTTAAATCCATCTTGTTTTGGTCATGCGAGGATGAATGCTATTGGAGAGGACACGATGATAACAAGGGGTTGGAATATTAAGCCAAAAAATTATACCAACCAACAGAGATTAGAAGGCTTTGATCTGTTAATGAAAGGAATAAAGCAAGACAATAAAAAGAATAGAAAAGTTTCTTAAACAACCAAGAAAAATGATGTTGAGGGATCAAGCCCTCAAGTGTTTCATGTCACAGTGAAAGAGAAGGCTACAGGGGCCACTGAAGAGGAAACAACAGGTGAGAAGGAAAAAAGGTCGGATGGAATGACAAACATTTGGGAAAAACAGGATGTAGAAGTTAAAGATAAAGAGACAAGTGCACAAGGAAAAGAGGGAGGTGCCCAAATAGGCACTGATGGAACATGCAGTGGAGGTGATGAAACACGGAGTGGTGGGACACAGGTCAGAGGAGATGGTGAGAAGTCATCTAAAGCAACAATCATACATCAGCCAGATGTTGACTTTAAGGCACTACAAAAGAAATTAGAAAAGATGGCAAACACAAGTATGATAGCCTTGATGGAGTACATAGAGTACTTCCCATTTGGTTTGGAGTTTCAGGTTTTGATCCCAGTGATGAATTGCTTCAAAGCACCAAGCCAATATGTCTATAGGACACTGACCCATAGTTACGTCAGTCACTTGGTCAAGAGCTTTGCAATGAATGCAAGACCTCCAGCAACATGTTCCTATCTTATGCCATTCCACATAGGCACAAATACTCCTATGCAGTGCAAGAAAGAGATAAAAGTGGAAAAGTTAAGGGAGTATAAGTACTGGATTCTCATAGGGCAACATTTGATATATGGTGCAAAAGTTGTTTATAACTAAAGCACAGGGAGAAGCCTTCAATCCAATGAATGGGTTTCTACACACACGAAGGAAGGCACGAATTGTGGTCAATGTGCTAGTTGAAGCAAGTTGCAAGATATCATCAATGGCCAACATGGAGGCACAGACCGTTTTGAAAAATCAGCCATACATCAACATCTTGCAACACTTAAGGGCATAGTGGGTTGCATTTGCATGACCAAACAAACCAACCCAAGGCCTTGTCAAAGGGCATAAAGATCATCAAAATTGAGATGTGAATAATAAACTTTGTTTTTTCGCATAATTTATTTCAAGTATGTTTTATGACTTTGTAAAAGAAGTGGTAGTAGTGTCAATTTGCTTACGTGAGAATGGCACTAGTGCCATTCTCCTCATTACCAAGTCATATTTTTGACATTGCAATGGGAGAATGGCACTAGTGCCATTCTTCTTTCTATTACATGATTTGGATGTGAATAATGTCTAAGATGCTTTTGGGTTTTTTTAGAATTTTGTAGGAGTTGCAAGTGTGTCGATGGGCTCAAACTTTGCTACCAAGGACGCTCACATGGTCACTTATGATGATGACATCTACGAACACTAGATTAGGATTTTGACCTTGGTGAAGCAGGGTGATCTTGAGGCTTGAAACCCTACAATAACATACATGAGGTGTCTACTGCAATTAGAAGATGATCATGTACGTGCACTTCAAGCATAGATTGAGTCTAGACATATTGCCTTGATCAACTCAAGCAAAGACAAAGGCTCCATTGAAATGTCTCAACGAGCGATGGAGATTAAGCACGATAAAGCATTGAAAGAAGCACTCATCAAGGAGTTCAACTTACGCCACCCTTTGCTCAAGCATCAAACATGGGACGCCCTTGCAAGTTGCTTCAAAATGGATTCAATTGTTTATCAGAGCTTGAAGGGGTCACGGGTCAGAGAGAAGCTGCAAGTTGGTAAGGCCACACCCAATTTCCCAGAAGCCACATCATTGTATATTGATTGGGTAATTAGTACAAGAGAGGGTAACACCTCTACATCGTAGGCTTGTTTTCCTTGGATAGTTATTCAGGTGAACATGGATATGGAGGGGGAGCAATTTCTGACACATCACTCCAAGGGACAGCTTCCAATCAAATTAGCTTGTGTGTGCTTGACACCTCAAAAGGATTTGCCAAAGGCATATGTTGGGATAAGGTTGCCTTCAAGAAGTTGCTCCATGGTTTGATGGAGACCGCTGCCTCTCCATCACAATTTGTATTGCTATCATTTTTTACTATGAAGGAGATGGTAAATCCACTTGTTAGAAAACACAAGGCCATACATAATAATTGAGGATAATATCCTTTATTCTGATGAGGACAATGAGTATGAAAAAGAGACGGTTGTGAAGCATGGCATAATCAAGGAGTGCATCAGGGGCTATTGTAGCAAGGAACATGAAGTTGTTGTTGACCTCTTTAATGGAGATGTGGCATTACAGGCATTGTCAAGCAAAAGAAAAGTGATCACACTGGCGAAGAAGGCATCTCAACAGGCAAAAGAAAAGTGTCGCACTACTGAAGAAGACATCTCAACAGGCGACAGAGGTCAAGGCTATAAGTGTAGCACATGCATCAGATGATCCCCATATTAAGATTTGGTCTAGCATTGAGAGGCCTCTCGAGACACATAGAGCTAATTCACCTATAGATGAAGGAATGGGAGAGGGTAAGCACCGCATTGAACCCTTGTGACCTTTAATTGAAGTAGAACTTGAAGCTATCCCAAAGATTACACTGGAATATTTGAATCAAGAAGGTCTTTAGCTACTCATTTATTCCTTGTATATACAGTTTCAAAAGAATTTTAGCAATATAACTTATCACTTTTATGGATTTTCTTAATTTCACACTCTCATTTTACTAAAGAAATTGAACATGTGATATGATGAAATTGTGATATAATGACATGGGGAATGGCACTAGAGTTATTCTCCCAATGTGGGGTTATAGATAAGAGGTACTATTGGCATTCTAATTGACCTCATATGGGGAATGGCACTAGTTCCATTATCTCTCTGAGGTTTTATAGAAATGCTAATACTATTATGCTTCTTTCTTGATTCTATGTGATTTGAAAGCATTACAGAATTAAAAATTATATTGTAATAACTATTCTGTCAAAGTTTGGATTTGAGTATTTTTTACAATCTATTGGAACATGGGAAATGGCACTAGTTTCATTCTCCCAATGAGGTTATAGGCATTCTCCATGTCATCATTTGGAGAATGGCACTTGTGTCATTCACTCTATGGGGTTACAAATATTTTATGTTCCTTTCTTCACTTGTGTACTTTGACTATAATAAAGAGAATTAAAATGTAATATAATATCCATGCTTTCAGAGCATGCCTTGTACATTTCTTTTGGGACATGGGGAGAGGCACTAGTGCTATTCTCTCCTCCCAATGAGGTTATAGAGAAAGGCACTAGTGGCTTTCTCCATAACCTTATAGGAAAAATGGCACTAGCACCATTCCCCAAGAGAAGAATGGCACTAGTGCCATTCTCTCAATGAGTTGAGAGAGAAAGGTTGCACTATTGGCATTCTCTATGGCCCTTTAGAGAGATTGGCACTAGCACCATTCCAATGGAATCAGTGACATTCTATCTAGAGGTGATGGATAATGGTCATACTATATGGTCCTTTATTGGTTGCGTATGCTTTTGTACTTCGACTATGTTGAATACATTCTAAAGCATGGAACTATTTCTATTATCCTCAACTTCCACAGGGACCAATGATGCATGGAAGGATATGGAGACATCAGATGCAGAGGAGATTATACGACCCAAAACGGGGACAATCAATGTTGCAATGGATACAGGAGGTGTAAAAGAAAACATAGCACCAAAAATGGAGACAATTGCAAGGAATATTACTAATCCTATACTTTAAGAGGTCTCAGCAAGGATGCTACACTTATAGCAATATAAGGATAACTAGGCCTGACAAGGTTGGTGTTGAGGCAAGGTTCAAACCCTTAGCAAAAATCTTGAATGCATTTGGATGTGATGCTAGAAGGACAATTGTTGATGACTCCCCATAAAAGGCTTGCATCAGTCCTCCATCAAATTGCATATTTCCTTCTATATTAATGTACAAGATAAGGAGGATCAAATTCTGTTGGGAGAGTTGATGCCTTACTATAGCTCAATGAAGCTAAAGATGTGTGTAACATGATGGAGACGAATCGATATGGACAATTGCCTGTGATGGAGGGGCATAAAGATTTCAACCTCGTCCAGAAAGTTCTCGATAAATGGAGGGAGGAAAATCATGCATGGTCAAGAATGGAATACAAAACAGGAAAGCTTTCTCTTGCAGATCAACTAAGAGAGAGTACTATAGGTGATAATACAGAACCGAAGAGTGTACACCCTAGGCCAATCCATGGCGATGATGGCCAGGTGCTTGAACTCAATGCATCCCAAATAAGACTTTTAAGGATACTTCCCAACTCTCTAACATGAATGCTATGTAAGTTTCTCAGCTAGCTATAGACCTAGGGTACAAAGGTCGCTATATCAAGAAACACATTGCTAAGGCCTACATAAACCGATTGCAAAATGTGTGTTTTCCATGAAGGTACAGATGTCAAAGTGTTCTTTGATTTTATCTCAAGTGACTATAATTGTTTTTAGAGGTAGTTGGACTTGGTCTTTTGTGATGTAGAGAGATATATGTTTAAATCATGCTTGAGTAGGTACATACCAGAACAAGATTTATTTAGACCACCAAAGCTACCTATCCCCTATCAACGTAGTGTTTTGGATAAAAAATGTGGCTTTCAAGGTACATGAGTCGCAGGTACTGGCATGGGCTTGCTTGTGCATGACTCCCTCAAGAGAGGGAGTACTATTCTCCATTATGGAGCTGATAAGTACTGCTACAGAGACTAGA
Source organism: Dipteris shenzhenensis (assembly GCF_047967505.1). NCBI lineage: Eukaryota > Viridiplantae > Streptophyta > Polypodiopsida > Gleicheniales > Dipteridaceae > Dipteris > Dipteris shenzhenensis. The sequence goes on along the minus strand of NC_141610.1, from coordinate 9,613,335 downwards.
AATAATTATGTAGAGTTCATCCAAGGCTAAAGAAGTACTCCATCCAAGAGGACCCTACTGTCTCTATGAAGGATATGGTGCATATTGTTGGTGATGTTCAATATGGCAATGTGGCAGAGTTTATCAATAGCAACAGAAATACCAATGCAAAGCCAAACGTTTGTTATGTTTTTTCCCCCGACGTTCCACCTTGGTCCCGACCCCATGATAAACATAGATATTGCAAAATACGGTTACATTTGTATTGAATCCATAGATGATATACATGCAGGAGAGGAGCTATTTGTGGACTATGAGTTTTGATTAAAGACATTGTATTTCTTTATACATTCATTACTAATGGGAATTACTATTTTCTTGCCAGCTGTGTAACTTGGTGGCAATTGTTGTATGTGAATAATATGCAAACATGTTCATAACTAATTCATAATGGATTTTGAAGGAGTAGCATTGGTGCCATTCTACCCAATGGATTGTGGAGAACTGGCATTTGTGCCATTTGGAGCCACAAATTTAGAATTTCTTATTTTATTTCAAGGTTTTCAATTGTGCATCAACAAACTATTATATTTTCAACCAAAAATATAAAATTTTCCTTTGCAATAAGTGACACGTCCCAGCACTCCTGAAACCCCTGATCTGCAAAATAACCACACACAACATCAGAACTGAGCAGGCTGCTCACCACCCAACCGTGACATCTACGGGATGTGATCCCGAATCAGAAGATGTCCCCCCGAGCCACGAGCTGAGCTACTGGCACGAACTCCCAATCAGATCCCAACCAGCCTGGTGTCCCATACCACCAGGTGGCGCTGTGAAGCCCTGGATCTGCCACTGGGCCTTGGGCTACGCTAAGATGCAGGCGCGCGTCCGCGACACAATCCAGGATCAGACCTAGCACCTGGGAACGAGACTTGCTCCCAACTGCACACTGAGAACTGAACCCCCTGGGCCTCTTTTATAGACTCGGGCCCCGGCGCCAAAAATAGCGAAGACCTATAAATAGTTCGTACCCTTGCCACTCAACCCGAGAATCAAGCCTGCCTAGCTCTAAGCCTCCCCAGGCTAACCTGAGCTAGTTCTGTGTACCTAGTACACGTCAGATACCGATCTGTGCACATGACATACTCCCCCTCCTCTAAGAACTCACTCCTGAGTTCGCTAAGAAATCGGGAAATGTTCGTTGGAGGTTTTGTAATGTCTCCCATGTTGCATCCTCCTCAACACGATCCTTCCACTTAATCTTGTATTCCGTGATAGTACGATTTCGAATCTGTCTTTCACGGAATTCAAGAATAGATTCAGGTTCGTGAGGAATAAAAGTTAAATCTGTAACTTCTATAATCTCATGAGGAGAAACAATTTGATCATCTACACCCAATACTTCTTTCAGTCTACTGACATGAAAGACTGGATGTACTTTAACATCAGGAGGCAATTCTAGTCGATATGCAACTGGTCCAATTCTTTTAATGACCTTGAATGGGCCACAGTATCTGGGGGATAATTTCGGAACCAAACCAGTACTTAGGCTCTTGGATTCCTTAGGAATTCTCAAATATACCATCGTTCCTTCAGAGAACTCTCTAGGTGAACGATGTCTATTAGCATAAAATCTGTCCCGATCTTGGGCACTTCTAATAGACTCCTTGGCAAACTGCAACATTTCCTGCATGTCTTGCAAGAAGTTCTTAGCAGCATCATTTTGAATCCCTTTTAATCCAACCATAACTGGTGACTTAGGTTGAAACCCGTACATAAGCATAAAAGGACTATAACCAGTACTAGAATGCTTTGCACTGTTGTAAGCAAATTCAATCATGGGTAGATAATCTTCCCACGAAGACTGTCTCTTAGATACATATGCCCGAAGCATGTCTTCAACCAACTGGTTGACCTTCTCTGTACTGCCATCGGATTGTGCATGATCCGAGGAACTCATACTTAGAGTAGTTTCTAACTTCTCAAATACAAGTGTCCAAAAGTTACTTGTAAACTTTGAGTCCCTGTCACTGACTATGTCAGATGGCAAACCATACAGCTTGAACAAGTGGTCCACAAACTCGTGAGCCAGCTGAACAGCTGAAATAGTTGTTCTTGTAGGTAAGAATCTAGCCATTTTTGTCAAACGGTCGACTATGACCCAAATAGAGTCATGACCCTTGCGCGTTCGAGGTAAACCAGTAATAAAATCCATGGAAATACTTTCCCATTTATTACCTGGAATCTGTAATGGCTGTAATAAGCCCGCGCTCCTAAGGCGTTCAGCCTTAGTAACCTGACAAACTCGGCAACCTACCACATAGTTCTCTACAAATGCACGCATCTTAGGCCAATAAAAGGTATGCTTCACAAGAGACAGAGTCCTATGTATACCTGGATGTCCCGCACTAGGAGCATCATGACACTCCCAGAGAATCTTGGATTTTAGGTCCAGAACATCAGGCACACAAATCTTTTCATTCCGGAACAGCAAGCCGTTCCTAATCATCCACTGACCTCCCGCCGCCTGTATCCTAGGTGGCACAATCCCTGAGTCCTGGTCAACTATAGAGCTCCCATCCTGGACTCTCTGCCAATAAGAACTGAAATGACTATCAGTTGCGTATAGCCCTCTCAAGGATTGAAATAGGTCTGAGGATATTTCCGTAAATGACAAAGCATTTACAAACTTAACTCGACTTAAGGCATCTGCCACACTATTCAACGAACCCTTACGATAACGTATTTCAAAATCAAAATCCTGCATTAGCTCTGCCCATCTAGCTTTCCTTCCTCTCAATTCTGAGCCATCACACACATACTTGATTGACTGGTGATCAGTCAATACAAGGAACTTTGAACCATACAAGTAGTGTCTCCAAACCTTGAGAGCATACACTACCGCATAAAGTTCCTTCTCGAGTGTGGGCCAACGATACTGAGTGTCGTCTAGCTTCTTACTCTCAAAAGCTACAGGTCTGCCCTCTTGGAATAGAGCTGCCCCAATCGCATAATCACTCGCATCGGCCTCTAAAACATAAGGTCGGGTAGGATCGGGTAATGCAAGAACGGGTGCTTCCTTGATAGATAACTTCAAGGTTTCAAAAGCCTTGTTCATTGCATCATTCCAAGGGATCGGTTGAGTAGACCTGCGTCCACGACCTTTCAATATGTTGGTCAAGGGTACCGTGATTTGTGAATAATCACGGACTGACTTCCGAAGAAATACCGTAAATCCTAGGAAAGAACGAAGTTGTTTCACAGTCTGAGGGATAGGCCATTCTAAAACCTTCTGGATACGATCCAGATCAATGCTAATACCTTCAGAAGAAATCTTGTGTCCTAAGTAAATGATCTCCTTCATAAAGAAGTCACATTTACTCATCTTGGCATAAAGCTTATGCTGTCTTAGAACAAGTAAGACAACCCGAAGGTGTCCTATATGATCCTCAAGCGTTTTACTATATACCAAGATATCATCTAAGAACACTACAACAAATTTGCCCAGATAATCCCTGAACAAATCGTTCATCATCTGCTGAAAAGTAGCAGGAGCATTGGTCAAACCCAAAGGTAATACGAGGAACTCGTAATGACCATACCTAGTCCGGAATGCGGTCCTATCTATGTGTTTAGCATAGATACGGATTTGATGATAACCCGTACGCAAATCAATCTTAGTGAAATACTTCGCTCCGGCCAAACGGTCTATCAAATCATCAGAACGAGGTAAAGGATAGCGGTTCTTAATTGTAACTTTATTAAGTCGTTTATAATCTATACACATCCTCCAGGAAGAATCCTTTTTCTTTCTCAAGAGGACAGGTGCACCCCAAGGAGATTTACTTGGGCGGATATAGCCCATATTCAGGTAATCCTCAAGCTGGATAGCTAACTCATCCTCCTCTACCTGGCTCATCCTATATGGTGGTACACTGATAGGTTGAGCCCCTGGGACTAAGTCTATGCGATGATCTACTGCCCTTTCTGGAGGTAAACCTTCCGGCAGTTGAGCTGGGAATACGTCCTTAAAATTATCTAACAACGTTCTCAATTCTCGGTGTTCAAACACACTTAATTCATTTTTGTTAATTACCGAAACAATAAATGAAGAGAGTGGAATCAAAACACACTGATAGACATCATAATGAGAAGTGTTTAATATATTCCGAAGCTGCATCGCAGATACAATAGGCCCCTGAGAAGGGATAATCTTATCACACTGAATACAAAATTGGGTGCCTTTGTCTTCAAAAGAAAGGGTATGCTCCGTCCATCCGATCTGGATATTGTGGGTTTTAAACCACTCTATCCCGATCAACAAGTCTACATGCTCTAGATGCATAACGTAACATGTGAGAGCTCCTGTGTAGGCTTGAATCCGGATGGGAAGCGCTTCAACCTTGCGATCCCAAAACTGCTTCCCGGCTGGAAGCTGCACCTCGTAGGTGTGGTCGCTAGGTACTGTGGACAGCCCCATCTTCTGCACAAATTTGTAATTAACAAAATTGTGAGAGCTGCCCGGATCAAAGAGAATGTGAACCCGTTGGTCCCTAACTTCTCCATAAACTCGGAAAAGATCATGGGAACCAAATAACGAAGTATTAAAGGTACAATTACAAGAAAGGGGGCAAGTAATGACATTTACTGAAATACCTGTCATCGTAACCTGGTTGGCTCCCTTGGCTGCGGTACGCTGACCTGCCTGGAGCTTCGGTCCTAGCACTAATTTCTGGTTCTTCCGCTTAGGACACTCATTCTTCGTGTGGCCCCGCTCCTCGCAATAAAAACACCGGCCCTCTTTCTTGAGCTGTAGAGTGCGAAGGAAACGGGCCTTACCATTCTTCGCAGGAGTTAAGCTTTTCTTGGAGGCGTTGTCCGTAGACTTCGTCTCCCCAATACCAGTCGCATGCTGAAAGAACTTGCGTTTGTTCTTTCCGCTGGTCTCGGTAACTGTGGTTGTTTTAATACCGGCCATGGTATCATCATATATGCGCGCATATGTCATGGCCTCCTGCAATGTTGTGCACTTGTTATTCTTAATCTGTAACTTATAGGAGTCTGGCAAACCATCCACGAAAAAATATAACAAGGTTACAGGATCCATTTTAGTGGCCCTGGTTTGCAGATCCCTAAATCTCTGAAGATAAACTTCAAAAGTTAAATTCAATTTTGACATATCGAGGGCTTTGAGCTTGCCGACGATATCATAATCATCTTCCTTCTTCAGGAACTCCTTCCTGAAGATACCCTCAAATTCTGTCCAAGTGTCAGGCTTAGGCTGGAGTTCTTTCCACCAAAGCAAGGCTTTACCTGACATAAACCCTGCTGCTAGCTGAATCTTTTTCTCGTCTGGATAGGGGTGAAATTGGAAGTGAACTTGCCACTTGTGCAGCCAAGTGTCAACCACCTCCTTTGTTCTTGATTTCTGGTCACCTGGAAAGGGATCCGGAGTGATATTCGGGCCTAGCACGGAAGCCATGGCATCCACATGCGTGAGTGCCTGAACCGTGCTAGCCAGAAGAGTCAAGGTAGCTTGTATCCCTTGGAGTTGCTGTGTCAACCCCGATTGATTAGCGTTGACCTGCTCAAATTTACCATCTAGAGCAGTCGTGAACTCACTGAAGGCTTTCTTGGTGATCAGGTCGTCATAGAGACCCTGATCATCCTCTCCTACTGGAGTGTAATCTAATTCCTGCTCTCCCATAGTGAACTCGGGATTCGGAGCATCAGACATAGCTGAATTCTAACTCGATTACAGGCTGAGAGAAATAAATAACTGAAACGGAGCACGGAGGGAGATGGAGTAGAAGAAAACCGTCCCAGATAAATCTGACAGAAAGGATGCTGAAATCTGGAAGACCACGAACCCTGGTGCCTCCCCGAATCTGCAACCGGATGCGCAGTCAATGGTGGAGGCTGTACGGACTGCTGACGTGGCCTGTACGGCTGCTGACGCAGTCCGTACGGTGGCTGTAGGTGCAGGCGCAGCTGCTGTACGGAGCAGCTGCAGGTACCGCAGGTGACAGTACAGTCCGTACAGGCTGTACGGCTGTAGCTGCAGCTGTACGGGCTGGTACTGGAGCCTTGGGAGCAGCGCTGGGCTGACGCAGGCAGGGGCTGCAGCAGAGGAGCTGGTCGAAACTGAAGGGCGAGGCGGGCTGGCTCAGATCTCAAGGTAAGATCTCGAAACTGGGGCTGCTTGTGGGTTGCCTAGCTCCCAGCCCCCACCTATATAGGGTGCAGGGCGGCCTAATTTGGAAGCTAGGCTTCCAAAGAAGGCTGAGCCCCTCCAGCTTTGGAGGGGTGCTTTTACGAAAAAAGCACCTGAGCCCCTCCAACTTTGGAGGGGTGCTTTTTCGCAAAAAAGCACCTTCCCCCTGCCCTTCTTCCTGCGCAGGCTGCACGCAGCCCTAGGCAGGCTGTTCGCAGCCTGTTGCGCAGGCTGTGGTCAGCCTGTTGCGCAGGCTGTCCTGCCCCTACAGCCTCGCCTCTTCTACTCCCCGCATACTCTACTCCTAGGCTGTCAATTTCCTGCCCTACGCTCCTTCCTTTCTGCTCTCCTTCTCCTCCCTCAGACTTCTCTCTGTAGCCTTCAGAATTTTCGTTTCTATTTCACTCCTCTTCTTCTTCCTTTTCCAGATATTTCCTCACCCCTTCTACCCCAGGTAGACAGCAAATACGCAGCAGGAAATCTCGAATTTTAGGGCATACCTGGAAGAGAAATCCGTCAAATTTCTCGCATCAGAAGTTCCTACCTCAGGAGTTGGCTCTGATACCAACTGACACGTCCCAGCACTCCTGAAACCCCTGATCTGCAAAATAACCACACACAACATCAGAACTGAGCAGGCTGCTCACCACCCAACCGTGACATCTACGGGATGTGATCCCGAATCAGAAGATGTCCCCCCGAGCCACGAGCTGAGCTACTGGCACGAACTCCCAATCAGATCCCAACCAGCCTGGTGTCCCATACCACCAGGTGGCGCTGTGAAGCCCTGGATCTGCCACTGGGCCTTGGGCTACGCTAAGATGCAAGCGCGCGTCCGCGACACAATCCAGGATCAGACCTAGCACCTGGGAACGAGACTTGCTCCCAACTGCACACTGAGAACTGAACCCCCTGGGCCTCTTTTATAGACTCGGGCCCCGGCGCCAAAAATAGCGAAGACCTATAAATAGTTCGTACCCTTGCCACTCAACCCGAGAATCAAGCCTGCCTAGCTCTAAGCCTCCCCAGGCTAACCTGAGCTAGTTCTGTGTACCTAGTACACGTCAGATACCGATCTGTGCACATGACAATAAGTAATCAACACATGTAAAGTTATCATTTTACAATAATGAGTACGAAAAATGCTTGTCATTGCCACCTGATTTTACATCAAATGCTTGTCAATGCCACTTGATTTTACATCGACTACATATCTTGCATTCATCCTCGTCCAATTTTTTGTTCTCATATTTATCCTTGCTTGGTCAAGTTTAAGAGACACTACATTGTCATTGCAATATTCATGGTTATCAATTATACTCTTTGAGTTTTTTAAACGGTGTTATGAGAACCACTTAAACACCACGAAGAAATGACTAACGGACTTTAGTGGGAATTCCTAGTGGGCATAAAAAGCTAAGCGCATATATTATGACACATGGCAAGGAAGCTACTTTGGGAATAAGACCATCTAGGGAAATTGGGGTTTGGCATGACATCTATCTACAAAGGAAAACTGTCATACAGTGTGTTTTCAAAAAAAGAGAAATATCTGTTGAGAAGGTTATCTGGATTGCTAGTCTAGGAGGCGAAAATGTCTGAGACACCCATGGTATTTCAGGGAAACAGATTCACCGTGGAAGCACTCGTTTTGTAGGTGGTGACTACATCATTACATCGTAATTAAATCTTTCTCTAATAGTGCACTCCAACTGTGAGCTTCAGTACATGGAGTAGGCAGAGACATTACGGCCACAAAGGGCCAAGGGTGCAGCCCCTTAGTGGCACACTGCACGCAGCGCAGCACGCCAACTGGCCGACCTATCATACCTGGCTATAGTCAGCCTGATTAATTGGTTGGTCCAACTGACCCCTACAGTCAGCCAAACCGACTGCTTACCCTACCCGGGCCTTGACTTGACTCCCTTTGGGTCGTCAAAGATGTCTCCAAGGTGGTCAAGTCACCCTGAGGTTGGAGCATAGACCTCGAATAGTCTATAAGGCACACCAGACGTATGAGCAGGTGGAGCAGGCCAAAGCTAAAGTAGCTTACCAAAAGCAAGCCAATTGACATCAAACATAAATCAACACCAAAGAAGACAACCAGGGTCTATCTGTGTACATGAAGCATACAGACAACAAAGTGTCAAAGTTAAATGTTAGCCTGTTTCACATCACAAAGCCATCAATGACGTCTCCACGAAATTACAACATCTGCTTTCATGGACAAGGGATCCAATATTCCATGTCATGTGATTTGACACTGTATTTAAGACTGTCACTGCGCACATGATGCAGAGGAATAAGGTACAGAGGTATTTGTGGAGCTTTGAGGTTCAGTCAGGACTCCAACTAGTACCCCGAGTTCCTAAAAGTGGGCAGGCCTCCCTCTTTCAGACGTGTTCATTGAAAGGAAACTCTCCCTACAGAGCCTTGAAGCAGCCTAAACAGGCATCCTGCCCTGCAGATATCCTGAGGCATCAACAATTCATGATCCCATTCCAATATGCATAAAATCATCTAGCTATCATTACAGTGGTATCAACGAGCTCCCCTTCCAAATCCCAACGTGCTCTCTCCGAATAGCTCACTGAAACATAAAAGGTGGATTTCTCCAGTATATATTGTTTGTTACGTGGCAAAAAGACTTTGTATCATGATATGTGCCAAATTTTATGACCGTATAAATCTTGGAAACACAATTCTATTCTGTCTCAGTATGCCCGATCCTGACCTTGAGTCACCATGAGGACCGTGATAGGAGGTGCTCAAGGAAAAGGAACTTCTCTCGTTTGCTGCTTCAGTAGCTATGGGACAGAATAGCAGATCTGAGATTTCCCAAGGATATCAAAGGAGCAATTTGAAGATTATATTTGCTGAGTTGGCAAGATGCATGGTAGATGAGCCAAAAGGGGCAGAAAAGAAACTACCCGTAATGTTGGGGTTAGACAAGTCTTTCCACTCTCCCTTATCCTATTGGGGATATTCATAGATGAGCTTGAAAACTGGATAAGGAGACGAGGAGGAGAAGGCATTGAAATAGGTGGAGATGTCCTTGCTCTACTATTGTATGCAGATATGTGGTGCTACTTGCCAAGGAGATAAGTCTAACCTCCAAAGACACTTGAACTAACAATTAATTTTGTAAGTTCTCAAAGATAGAAGTCGACATAGACAAGACCAAAGTAATGATCAACACATCAGAAAGAACAAATGGAATTTTCGTGTGGAAAGGAGAGCATTAGGGAGATAAAAGCACTTTTCAAGATGCAATGGGCGTTCCGATTTACTACCTTTGCACAACCTGTTGATGTGTATGGGTGCCAAGCATGCGGAGCTGGCCTAACATGAGAAGTATGAAAAATTCTAGAATCAGTCCAAAAGAGTGATCATTCTGATGAACTTAGGAGCAAAAGCAATGTTGCTGGCTGCCTTTGGAAGGAGAACCACTTCGCTACATTGGGAAAATTAAAACGATGGACTCAAATAGGCTACGACAAAAGGCTCCATTTGCAACAAACGGGAAAGGATGGTACAAAGAAGGGACCAAATGATTGGAGAAATGGAGACTGGATCTAGAGGAGCAATCAAGGAATTATGGAACAAAACATGATAAAATATTGGCTGAACCAAAGAGAAAACGGCCTTCCATAGAACGGAGTTTAACCTCATGCTTGATATGGGAAACAAAACCGCTTTTCAAGATGGAATACCAATGTACAAAAGACATAAGTAATAGTTCGTAGAAAGCATTTTATTGGAAAATAGGAGTGCTTAAAGCCTGGATATTGACCTACGAGATTCATAAAGGTGTCTTCAATTAGAAAATTTGAGCGTCGCATCGTAACTGTATCATCGCTTTTACAAATCGACGACCATTTGTGGACCTCAAACCATTGGATAGCTTCTGAAAATTTGAGCAATTCCGTTGCTGAGGCAGTTTCGTAACTCCAAAACTGGCGCCGTAAGAATTACATGAGAGGACAGTACAGCATCAAGTCTAATCGTCATCTGTCTTCTTAGATTTTGAGGAATCTTTGCGATAGTTCTCCTCGACTTGACGAGCCATAACGAAGCCGGTGTCGTACAGCTTCCGCACATTGGGTACGTTGTAATTCTGGGCCACATATATGCCAACCACGGAGCCCAGCATAAAAACAAAGGAGGATCGAATGAAGCCCATCTCACAAGATAGTGTAGTCGTGGCCACTGGCCTCTGTCTTGTGTGCTACGATGAAGTCTCTGTTTTGAAGAGTCATGTCGTGAATCGCAAGATACGCGCAAGTCAAAGGTTTGACTTTATTGCGAAGATATACATCCAGGCCAAAGGGAAAATTCTGCAAAACCACACACATCCTTAGACGTTCATCTTCTTCTAACTAAAAATCTATGGCCTACGGAGAAGTTTGGGTTTTTTGATCTCTCGTTGACCCACTTGTCACCATCGTGAACGTTGATTTTACACAAATCTAACAATGTGAATTTATTTAACTTTATTTTATGATGCAAGTGCAAAAGCAATAGCTAAGCTTTTCACTAAAAGTATGAGAAGGTTTTCACCAAGTGCTTTTCTCATAAATAGTATTTTCTCTGTTTTAAACTAACAATGGAGAGGTCTGCTCCTTGTAGTGTCTTCAAACAACCTTGACGAGTTTGTGAGGTAAGATTTTAGACCAATCTACGAGCATTAGTTTTTGTAGTTGTTTCGTTCTGGTTTTGAGGTTTCTGTGGTGTCGTTTATTAATTTTCAGAGCCATCTCCTGCTCGTCGCAATTCCTTAACATCATCTTCTCGCATTTTCTCAAGGTCCTTTATCAATTGGTAGGTCTTGCTAATTATAGTAGCAGTGTGTTCCTTCTAAGAGGGCTTCCAATCAGAAAATCTACAAAGCATTTCCTCTTTGTATGTAATAAAAGCTTTAAGCCTTTTATTTCACCTTTGGATTTCTTGTTGAATTCTTTTATAGGAGCCTATTTTGGATGCATTTCTTTGCTCGGAATTTAAGTTAAGAGACTCTAAGGTTCTTGAGGTTTCCATCTTGTATCATGAGAATAGTATTGCCACTGCATCACTGGTTTTTCATCCTTTAAGAAAAAGAGAAAGTAGTGTGGAGCGCTATGACCCATCAGGACATAACCACCTTTTTGTATGAAAGGTAGAATAAATCTCTTTCAATCATACATTCATTCAACCATGGAGCATATTGTACCTTCCTTGCGGCCACCAACTTGCCTCCCACATTTTCTTATATAGTCATCCATCGTCTCCATGTCCTTATGCTTTAACTCTCTTGAGACTGTGCTAAAAATCTAATCAATATTGTCATGTGTATGCCCAACCAACAAAAACCCAACTTCATTATCATTGAAGATTCGATGAGCAATTAGCATTGAGCAAAATGCAAACAACAGTACATTCTTATTCTCCTGAGCACAATCGTTTGCCTGTATTCTCAAATTTGTTGGTAGGTGACCTCTTTCTGCATTTTCTGCATGTACACTGTGAATTGCCTTCATAATGGATGTTACAACTTGATTGCTATCACGTAGATGCAAGGAATCAATCCATATGTCTGCAAAAAGCTTAAATCCCATGCACTAACACTCCAAATAAATGTGTCTTCAAAAAGTATTTTCCTTGTAGCTTAGGTGAAGTGTTGACAAATTAAGGTAATGTTGTTGTATTTTGATACATACCATCTACAATAACACACCTATACTCATTGGGATGCCACAATAGCTTGCCCCTTCCAAAATGCATATTTTACTCTAAAATTTTGGACAAGTCCATAATGAAATTCTCTCTTTTTTTGGTATGATTCTCTTTGTTCTGGAGACGTTGCAATCTCAAGTGCTCGCTTTAGGTCATCACAATCACTACACTTTGATATTTTTTACCTCTTTCGGATTTTAACATGTCCAAAGCTCTTATTCCAAAGAGTATACAAAGTATGAAAGGATGCCAGAGCATGCTCTCTTTGCCTTTGTTTTTCTCCAATAGAGTTAAATACTTCTTTTTCTGTCAAGCCTATTGGAAATGCATTTTAGATAGATGGGGTTGAGGTAAAGCATTTTCATGAATAAAGTCTTTCAAAACCGTCGTTGCCGCAGGGGTTGAGGCTCTTGTTTTGGGCCTTCCTGTGTTACCATGAATGCTAAATTTTACTCCATACTTTGCTTTATCGCCAAATCCCAATATGTGCCATGTGATAATCTTGTAATAATGCGATATGCATTATTGCAAATACATTTTTCATTTATAAGAGGCTTTATCTTTTGACATGAACTTGGCCTTTTCGTGTCATTTAAAAGAAAGCAAGAGAGTCTCATGAGTAGATATTCATTTCTTTTTCTCCCTCTCCTTTGCCACACCTGTTCTCTACACCCTTTGATGTCATGTAAGTTAATGACGCATACATCTACGCTTATAACATGTAAGTCGCATTGCTTTTAGCATAACATCTTCATTCATTAATCTTATTCTCTTTGGTTGCTTTTTTGGATTTGCCTGGACTTGCTTCCTTTTCATGCATATGTATGTCTGCTTTTTGTTTCTTTTGTACATCCTTATCTATATCCGTACTCTTCTCCATGTCAGACTTGTTTGTCACTTTGTTCTCATGGGATGTTGCATGCTTGAACTTATCAATATTAAAGTCAAATACGGAATAGTATTTCGTTAACCTCATCCTTGCCTTTGATACAATTGTATGAGAATTTGCTTTAATTATGGCCATGGAGTGTCGAGGGCCTTGAAAATCCTCTACTCTTGAGAGAACATCACTCATCGATGCACCTTCCATGGATTTCATAACTCCACATCTTGAACCATTTGAAGTAGATGCACTTTGAGAGTGTCGAGATCCTTGAAACTCCTCTACTACTAAGAGAATATCACTTATCAATGCACCTTCCATGGATTTCATAACTCCACAGCTTCGACCATTTGAAGTAAATGTACTCTAAGAGTGTCGAGATCCTTGAAAATCCTCTACTCCTGAGAGAACATCACTCATTGATGAACCTTCCATGGATTTCATAACTCCACATCTTACTCATGAGAAAACGTCACTCATTGATGCATCTTCCATGGATTTCATAACTATACTCTGAGAGTGTCGAGAGCCTTGAAACTCCTCCACTCCCGAAAGACCATCACTCATTGACACATCTTGCATGATTTTCATAGCTCCACTACTTGGTTTGATGCCAACTTTATCAATATCAATGAACTCATCCATGTCTAAACGGATAAAGCTTGGCACATTGGCATATTCTTTAAGTGAAAATTATAGTATACCTGGTATTTATCAGTGAAAATATTCAAAAATTTCATGCTCCATCTCAAATCCTTACCTACCTCATAGTAGGGACCATCCAATGAGGCAGCGTTATCATCCATACCACCATCAGCAACTTTGCAAATCCTCATCTACGCAAATGACCACTACTCCAGTTGTTCAAATCTCAATACTTGGCCTTGTGCTACATTCTTATCTGTAAATGATATCATTTGCAAAATATCTCCCACTTTGAAATTCAAAGATATGCACTTTGTTTTCTTGTTGACATGTGTTGGAAAGATCTTATCTCTATCCCATGCAATAAATGATTTGTTGGAAGTATTATAGGGAATTACATCTTTAAGTATTTCCATATCTCCACATTTATGCTTTAGCTCAGCTTGTGCATTAAGAATCTTTGATACAATAACTACCACCTTATCTTCATCAAGTTTTTTAAAGTGACAAATAGAATTTGGATCACTGTCATGGATTGTAGCAAATGCAACTACTCTTTTGCAACATAAGTTCACCTTCATCCCATAAAATAAAATTTGTAGCCATCTCCTTTGTGAGCTTCCTTTGCAAGCAATCTGTAGGAACAAATACAAAGAAAACTAGTCTCTTTTCAATAATCTACTTATTAATTATAATTTTTTATTAAATTACTTTCTTTTAGTTTAAATTGCATGGTAATATAAATTTATAAGGCTCTTATTTTTTAATATGGTTTTCCAATAAAGGGTTTAGGTTTAGTGAATGAGATTTATAATATGAATACAATGGAGTAGGTTTTAGGGTAATACATGACTGTATAAAGAAACCGTCACTCTCAAGTCCATCGGCACTGTTCTCTTAATCTCTGGTGTTGATCCCCCCCCTTGATCTCCTTGCTTCATGATGACTATATGTATGTGTTGGAGTGAAAGATGAGAGTATAAAAGAACTATGTATGTTTAGAGAGACTATAGGGGAAGAAATGATTATATTTAGAGAGGGGTATGTGACATTTAAAGTGACATGACTACTATGAAATGAATGGTTGCGCCCATGTGTTGCTCTTGACCCTTTCGATGTTGGTCCCCGAGCACTTGTGTCGATCTCAAGAAGTCAAGACAATGGCCGTGATGCATTCGCATTGCTCTTGACCCTATTGTGGGGGTTAAAGGTCACTGTGTCTTTACCCCGGTTATGTACAATACTCAAACACATATATAAATGAATGAAAAAGAAGATTAGGGTGGTTCTGCACCCACCAAAACTTGTGTGACTCTCTCTCTCTCTCTCTCTCTCTCCTTCTTCTGTTGTTGCTTCCGTTGAGAGCACTCTCAACTGGTATCAGAGCTCGGGTGATCTAGCTGAGCGTGCGTAAATGCTTGAAGCTCAGCAGCTCTGTGGGAGGAAGGAGAAGCTCTGTGGGAAGCTTTGTGGGTGACTTTACTTGCATCCGAGTGTGTAGAGACCTTGGAGGAACCTTTGGAAAAGTCACTTTGGTTTTGCGAAGTGGTTTTGAGAGCCTGTTAAGTGTTTTCAAAGAAAAAGTCGTTTTTTGAGCTTTTCCATGTTCCGTTCAATGACAGAGACTCCGTATTGACTTGTAGAGGCAACTATTGCTTGCTTTTGGTGTCCACTTCACTTCAGGAGCTTGGAAACACCTTTATTCTTGAATTTAGGATCATTTCATTGGTTTTCTGACTCAATGTGTCAGTTTCTGTGTTTTCTGCCCGGGTGTTGGAACTCAAGTTTGGAGCAACCATTTGCAGATCTGTCAGTTTCGGTGGACTCAGGAGGTCCTAAAACTTCTATGTTGCTCATCATTCACACTTTGGTGGAGTTTACAAATAGCTCTGTTTCCAAAAACGTTTTTCAGTCCGTGTGTTGGACCCAATGATTGAGACCACGGTTTCCAAAACCGTCTGTCCCATTGCGTTCCCGACGCCCAAAAACCCCTACCTGTCAGTTCTTGCACGATTCGGTGGAGGATTTTCAGAGTTATAGATCTCTGTGTATTCGATTTCGTCTCTCTGTTATGCATTTTTCATTCCAAGGTTTTGAAACCTTAGATTTATGCCACATGGCAGTGGATAAGTGTTGACTCCCATTTCTCACTCATCGGTTGGAATTTTGGAGTTCTGGCAGAAGAGAGATATTTGCAGATTTTCTTGCTGAGTCTGATTATGCAATGGCGCCCATGTTTTGAGGCATCTCAGGTTCTATTTTCAGTAGAGGTCATTACCGTGGGACTATGATTTCTTAAGCATACCTTATGCAGATCTTTTTGGTTGTAGTTTGAGCAGTGTGCGCTCATTCGTGGTATGCATTGGGTTGCAGTGGATGATTTATAGGCCATTTGGATGCATTACGGTCCTTATTGGGGATGCGCTGATAGGCCCAAATTGCCTTGTGGGATGCTATTTTTTTTGGACGCTTTGCACATGGATGCTATTTTATGTTGAGGGATAGCTTTGACACATTGTAGGTGATGCAGTGATAGTGCTATGCTCTCTTGGATGAGATATTATTGATGCATATGCCAGTGGACGGTGTTTATGCTTGAGTCATTTGGCACTTATTGGCATTTTCTTTTGGGCCAGATTTGCTCATATGGATGCATAGTATATGCACATGAGTCAGATGCATCTTTTGATGCTTTGAGCTTTGAGTTTTGGTGATATTTCACTCTATTGTGGCATACACATTTGGGTGCACCTAGTATTTGGTGTGATTCTCTCTTGCAGGCACTAGCATTTGGGATTTTGTTTCATTTGCATCATGGCATCCTCTTCCATGTCTGAAAAGGAGTTTTTCAGCATTAAAAAGTTTGATGGGACAAACTTTTCTTTGTGGAAAGAACAAATAAGGGATGTGCTTATTCAAAAGAAGCAGATTAAACCCTTGGTAGGGATTAAAGCTAAGCCTGCAAATATGTTTGAGGATGATTGGAATGAGTTGGATGCATTAGCAAAGTCTACTATTAGACTTCATCTTGCAGAGTCAGTTTATTTCACAGTAGTAAATGAGCAAACTACGGAAGATTTGTGGAAGAAACTGTGTGCCACTTATGAGAAGGAAACTGCCTCTAATAAAGTTTACCTCATGAAGAGGTTGTTTGAGCTACAGATGAAGGAAGGGGTCTCCATTGCTTCTCACTTCAATGAATTCAATATTATTTTCAGCCAGCTTCAGGCTCAGAAGATGAATTTTGATGTGGAGACTAAGGCAATATTTCTCTTATGTTCATTGCCATCCTCATGGGATACCTTCCGTACAGCTGTCAGTAACTCTGCACCTAGTGAAGTACTGAAATTTGATGATGTTGTGGGTAGCTTGTTGGCTGAGGAGATTAGACGGAAGTCTATGGATGGCAACAAGCAGGATGCAGCCTTAAATGTACAAAGGGGCAGATCACAGTTCAGGGGGAAGTCCCAAGAAAGAGGGAAGTCTCGTAGCAAATCCAGGGCACGGAACATTAAGTGTTACCATTGTGGCAAGAAGGGCCATATGAAAAAGGATTGCTACAAGCTGAAAAGAGAGCAAAAGGATAAGAAAAAGAATGCAAATTGGGGTGCAAATCAAAAGGAAGAGAGTCCAAGGGAGGACAAAGGAAAAGTGAAGATCGAGGAGATCAATGTAGTCACACATGATAGTGACAATGACGTTCTCTTCATGTCTAGTTTATCTGCAGATTTGCTTACCACTTCAGATGATGCATATTCCCAGGATTGGATTTTGGATTCTGGTGCTTCATTCCATGTTACTCCCCATAGGGAATGGTTCTCCACTTATGACAATGGAAAGACAGGTTGTGTGCATCTTGGAAATGACTATGCATGTGACATAGTGGGAGCAGGTGACAAAGTTTTCTTTTGCAAATGGGTCTGCATTTGTTTTGAAACATGTGAGACATGTGCCTAAGATGACCAAGAGTCTTATTTCAGTGGGTCAGCTAGATGATGCTGGTTTTCACACCACTTTTGGCTTTCAGAGTTGGAAAATTCAGAAGGGCTCTATGCTTTTGGCCAGGGGTGCCAAGTGTGGGACTTTGTATCCCTTACATGTATCAGGGGTATTTGATCATGTTGTTGCAATAACCGAGCAGCCAAGCACTTCTTTGTGGCATTGCAGGTTGGGGCACATGAGCCAGAATGGAATGAAACTCTTATGCCGTTTGGGTTATGTACCGCATTTGAGTTTCTCTGATTTTGAATTTTGTGAGCACTGTCTCTATGGGAAGCAGACTAAATCAGCCCATAAAAGAAGGGGAAAGAAAGAGTTTGAAAAGCTTGATTTGGTCCATTCAGACGTATGTGGTCCCATGCCTACATGGTCATTAGGCGGGGCTGAATACTATGTGACATTCATTGATGATGCAACTAGGAAAGTGTGGGCTTATGCTATAGCTCAGAAGAGTGATGTGTTTCAGTTATTTCAGAAATGGCTGGCCTTGGTTGAGAATCAGTCAGGTAGAACGCTTAAATGCCTACGGACTGACAATGGTGGAGAGTATCTCTCTCATGACTTTCAGCATTTCTGTGATACACATGGGATTAAGAGGGAGCTCACATCCCCTCGTACTCCAGAACAAAATCCAGTTGCAGAAAAGATGAACCGTACCATTCAAGAAAGGTTGCAATGCATGCTTTCCAATGCAACTCTTTTTGGTGGTTTTTGGGCTGAGGCAATGAAGACTGCAGTGCATGTGATCAATAGATCACCTAGTAAGAGTTTGGATGGTGGTGTTCCTGAAGAGGCATGGAGTGGCAAGAAGCCCTCTTACTCTCATTTGTGTATATTTGGGTGTGAGCCATATGCACATGTGCCAAAAGAGCTTCGAAAGAAGCTAGATCCTAAGTCTAGGAAATGCATCTTTCTGGGTTATGGTGAAAGTGGAGAGATGGGCTATCGTCTCTGGGATCCAGAAGCAAAGAAGATCATACGCAGCCATGATGTGGTCTTCAATGAGAAGAAGAAGCATAAGGCACCCATGAGGGATGTGGAAATGAGGAGAATCACTTTCCAGGATGTGAATCCACCTGCATATGTTGATAGACAGCAAGCTGTCCATGCACCAAATGTGCAAGAAATGGTATCACCAAGTACTCCCATAGGTCAAGGGTAGATGATGGATAATCTATTGGTGGAAATGATGAGCCAAATGTGGCTGATATGCAGGTCGGACAGCAAGCTGAAATGCCCTTGAGAAGATCTTCTAGAGTGTCTAGATCACTCGATAAGTTTATTCCAGGGGTAGACTATGTGATGCTTACTGATTGCGGGGAGCCTTCTTGCTACAAAGAGGCTATGATGCGTGAGGATCAACGCAAGTGGGAGTATGCTATGCAATCAGAGATGAGTTCACTTATGAAGAATAAGACTTGGGACTTGGTTTCTTTGCCACATGGAAAGAAAGCATTGCCATGTAAATGGGTCTACAAAATGAAGGTCACAGGTGATGATGTGCCTAGGTACAAGGCCCGTTTGGTCGCTAAAGGATTCAAGCAAGAGAAGGGTGTGGACTTTGATGAGATATTCTCTCTGGTTGTGAAGATGACCACACTCAGATGCATGCTTGGACTAGTGGCAGCAGAGGATATGGAGCTTATGCAGATGGATGCCAAGACAGCTTTCTTGCATGGGGATTTGCATGAGGAAATTTACATGGTGCAGCTGGAAGGCTTTGAAGAAAAGGGCAAAGAGCATCTAGTTTGCAAGCTGAAAAAGAGTCTCTATGGTCTTAAGCAAGCACCTAGAGAATGGTATCAGAAGTTTGATGCTTTCATTCGGTCCCAGGGTTTTAGAAGGAGTGAAATTGATCAGTGCCTCTACACTAAAAGGGCTAAGGATAATAGCCTGATAATCTTGGCACTATATGTGGATGATATACTATTGGCTAGCAAGAATAATTATGAGCTAGATGCATTAAAGGCCACATTGCACGAGGCCTTTGATATGAAGGATTTGGGACTTGCAGGTCATATTCTTGGTATGCGCATCACGCGTGATCAGAGTAGGAAACTCCTTTGGCTTTCACAAAAGGAGTATGTTACAAAAGTATTACAGCGTTTCAATATGGAGGGGGGGAAGGCAGTGAGTACTCCATTGCCTCCATATGTGAAACTGAGTCATACAGATAGTCCCAAATCAGATATGAGGAAAGGGCCATGATGGCCAAGGTTCCTTATGCATCAGCAGTTGGGAGTCTTATGTATGCTATGATAGCTACTAGACCAGACATTGCATTTGTAGTAGGAGTTGTTAGCCGGTATATGGCTAATCCAGGAAAGAGGCATTGGGAGGAAGCTAAGTGCATCATGAGGTACATGAAGGGTACCAAGGAGATGTGCATCTGCTTTGGTAGAGGAGATATGCGTGTACTTGGGTACATAGATTCAGACTATGCAGGGCATGTGGATAGTAGGAGATCCACTTCTGGTTATGTGTTCACATTTGCAGGTGGTGCAGTGTCGTGGATGTCTCGTGCACAGAAGTGCGTTGCTTTGTCTACCACAGAGGCTGAGTATGTTGCAGCCACAGAGGGTTGCAAGGAGGCTATATGGCTTGATCGGCTAGTGGGAGATTTGGGGATTCATATAGGTGTACCGACATTGCATAGTGATTCCATGAGTGCTATTCAGCTAGCACGAAATCGGTCTTTCATGCAAAGACCAAACACATTGAGGTCAGGTGCCATTTCATCAGGGAGGTACTTGAGGACAAGCGCATAGAGCTTGTCAAGGTTCATACAGACGATAACCCTGCAGATATGCTGACGAAAAGTCTACCTAGTCAGCGGTTTGAGTATTGTCGTGTATTGATGGGCATTGGATAGTATGCCCACTAGTTGTTCTCCCTTAAAGGCACATTGTCTTTTAAGTGGGAGGTTGTGGGGGTTAAAGGTCACTGTGCCTTTACCCCAGTTATGTACAATACTCAAACACATATATAAATGAATGAAAAAGAAGATTAGGGTGGTTCTGCACCCACCAAAACTTGTGTGGCTCTCTGTCTCTGTCTCTCTCTCTCTCTCTCCTTCTTCCGTTCTTGCTTCCGTTGAGAGCACTCTCACCTATCTACGTCAACCTAGAGCGATCCTATCTACGTTGGCCTTGATGCGCCAGTGTTGCTCTTGACCCTATCAATGCGCTCTCATGCCAATCTCGAGAAGTCAAGACAATGTCCACGATGCATCAGGGTCGAGAGTGTTTACATCAGTCCAGAGCGACCTTGATGCATCGGTGTCGCTCTTGACACTGTGGACCGTACCACTACCCACCATATGTATGTGTTGGCATGAGAGGAGAGAGTATAGAAAGAGTGTTTATATTTAAACAAGGTTTAAAAAAAATAATTAGTTTATGTTTAGTTAAATTCTCACTATATATTTAGAAGACTTCTCCTTCATAATCACCTCTTAGAAGATCTAGAGGCCTTGTTGTCGAAAGAGGTGACATCAAAGGCGAAATCAAAGAAGAAAAATATCGTTGGAGCTTCCAATAAAAAAAGAACAAGATCATGGAACTTCTAAAATTCTAGGTAAGAAAGTTTTCACCTTCTTACAACTTCTTGTTTTACTTTCTCTAAACATGCATGAAAGGAAGAGGGAAGGGAACGGAACGGAATGGAAGGAAAGAGGAGAGGAAAGATGGAGGGAAGGAGTAGGAAGAAGAGGAGGATGGCTCCTCCTCCTTGAGTACAATTTAGCAAACATATGAGTGGAGCAAATCCAATCACAATGCAAAACAAAATAGCTATTATTCACATTTTGAAATTGAAGTTGCTTTTTGCAAAGAGTTCTTGGTTAAAGGACCTTGTACATAAGAAATTGTAGCTTGGAGAAGCTTGGATGCTCTATCCCTTTTTGATAGTGATTTATGTCTAAAAAGATACTATAACTATGACATATATGTGCTGTGAGTGCCTAGGTACATAGATTGTACCATTCAAAAGTATAGATCACCCAATTATCAAATAGCAAAGGAAATACACTAAGTATCCATTTCTAGAGGGGAATCTGACCTTGTTCATGTATGTTTCATATCCAGAGTTCTCTTGTTTCATATCCAGAGTTCTCTTTATGCTTTTATGTGATCAAATGTTTGTGTAATTTCCCTTTCTTGCAAGTTTTACAATTCCTCTTATTGTTCTAACATTACCACACATGTAATTTTGAAATAGCCTTCCCTCTCTCTTTTCCTAAAGACAACCTTTTTTTCTCCAATCAACATCAACTAACCCAACAAAAGCACCCGAGTGTTCCTCTATAAACTTAGCCACCACCTAAGCATTATGCAAATGTAAAAGAAATCTCCATTCTCCATAATCTCAATTGTATAATCCCTTGACCCTACATAGCTCCATATAATACATTCAAATGCATACTTGAATATTGGCCTAGAATAGCTAGTTCACCGAGAAATGCTATGAAATAGGGAGGGCCACTTTTGCATGCACCAAAATGTAAGCTCCTTACCGAGAGAGATTATTTATACTCATAACACGAAAAATAAAATCCTTGTGTTCGAAAGTTTATTGTGTTAATCCCTACCTTTTAAAGATTCAGTAGCCCTTGTGTTGAGTTTTAATAACAACTGCATAGCTAAGTGACGTAGGTCATCAATTCCTATGCCAGTCATCAAATCATGAGCAACACACATGCATACCACACGAGGGTCATCACTTCCACATGTGCAGCTGCTAGAGAATCGCCCATAGTAGCGTTCACAAATAGCTACCGCCACCATGTCAAAAATTGTTGCATGTGTAGAAGACTAGAATTGCCACATTTCATCACCACAGTCTGTAGGCCTACCGCCTACTCTAATACCATGTTAGATATGATACCACAAGGCAATTAGACATTAGTTGTGCTAAGTACAAAAAACCCCTTCTAATCATGGCAATGCTAGATTCCACACCAAGGCCCCTTTCCAACACCCCCTCATGGGCCTAACACCCAAATATAGAGCTGTCAGTCAACAAATGATGCATGGCCAAAATGCTGCATGCCCACTTTGGGTCTAAACAACCAATCATGTGGTCGCCCACTAAGAGCCTAGGCCTCCATTTCTATCATTGTTGAATAGCAAATATTTTTCTGGTGAATGTAAACGAAAACAATAATGTTAACTTTAAGTCTTCGTAAGGCTTGTGACCCATCTGCATTTTGAGCTTTTCCTTAATCTCTTATTAATCCCACATTGTTCTCCATACAGCTCGCTAAAAGAATTTTTCTAACTATATAGGTTGATAGAATCTCATGAATTGCTATGACTAGAATGTTGTCAATATTTCTAAAAAGAAGTTCACACTTGAAATAGGAACCATGTAAGGTCAATCAGGTCAATCAAAGAATAATTATTAGTAGCAAGGCCTTATGACTTTCTTAGCAAGTTGTACTTTTAAGCAATTGCTTTTAGATCTTTTAGCTATACTTATCATGCATGGAGGTGGGTTAGTGGGTCATGCATCAGAGAGTTAAAGTAGAAGAGAGCATGGTTTGTAATGTGGATTGGGGCATTTTTATAGGGTGTTAGTTGCGAAAGGGGGAGCAGAGGGGAGGGGGGGAAGAACTAGGCAAATGATTTGAGTAGCTTGGTTATGCAGGCTTACTGGGTAACACTTTGCTCCCGCTGGACTACGCATGAGCACTCCCTTCCTTCCATCTCAAGACCTCCGTTAAATACCTGTCACATAGCCAACCACCCCGTCTGTGCTTCATTGACCATGAATCTATAAAAGCATAGCCTCCTTCAGCCCCCAACAAAAGGCTGATGGGACTAAAGGAGGGTCTATTCTCTTTCTCAATATATACCAAGGCATCTTCATGATTGCATTGTACATGGGATTTCTCCCTTTATATCCATGTGTCACCTGCACGTGCCAAGGGCCTCTTAGATCCCCCTATCTCTTTTATTTGCCCATTTGTTTATGGTACCATGAGGGGTTTAGGATCACAACAAGGCCCCTTTCCAATAGCACATAGAAAGAAAAGACATACAATTGATTCTAGGCCCATTTCTTCAACCCAGCTCCTCAACATGTGCATAAGTCTAGCTTCTTTTCTCTCGGTTGTTCTTAGTAATCTACATCCTACAAAACACAATAGAAAAGTGGCAAGCATGTAATTGAGTAGATAGTAAAATATACCATGAACCAAATACTTGTATGAGTAGGGAGCTTTGGGACTAGAGTGTCTCAAAGGTAAAGACTTGTTAGCCTAGTGCATGCTGGCAAATGTAGAGATTCAATGTTGGGAAGTGGTGGGAGAGAAGAGATGCATCATGACAAGAGTTGAGAACACAAGAAGAATCCAAAATTGTGTTCTATTGATTGTGATTGAGAAGCCTCTCATTTATAGAGTGGGAGAGAGGGTGGCCTAGATCATAGGCACCTCTTCTACATTATAGGCAATCAGCCCTATATCATAGGGACTTCCTAAATCATTGGCACCTCTTGAAGAGGGAGCCTTCTTCTGCATAATCACATGTGTCATGGTCTTATATATTATTAAGTGTGCTTCGCTACACACACACAGACACAAACATGTGACTGCTACTTGATGCATAGATGCACCTTAGAGCAAGCACTTGATCACAAATGTCCCAATATACCCCCCCTTAAGGGTTTGCCTCATGCTATGTCAATGATACATCTAGTCACATAGTTTCACAAGCCATCTCATGGTGGTCAAGGATAAATCTATGGCTAGGATCTCATGCTATCAAGGGTGCCCAAGGGTCAAGGTTTTAAAATGGGATAAAGCCCTCCCAAATGGTTCTCTCTCTTGTATGTTCAAGGATTAATCTTAGGCCTTTGTGTGCTAGAGGTCCATAACATATCACATGGACTACATCATATGGTGACCAAAGGTGATTTACAAAGACAAGGACTAAAACACATAACCATAACATTCTTTTTGAAGTACTACTCCAGGTAGAGAACCTCAAAATTGACTACATGACCAAGTGATGACAAAAGTTCAAAGATGTTGGACTTTAGAAGGTCCAATTTATCTTTATCTACCACAAAATTGGTTGCTTCATTTGTTGATGGAGTTCTTTCTTCAACCATATTTGCAAAACTTTTTAGAGTGATTGTTTTTGCCATAATAAGTGCATGGATTGATCATATAGCAATGTTTTTCAAGATGATTGGTCTTTCCACAATGCTTCCATACTCTGTACTTGCCTTTTGATGAGAACTTCATTGTAAGTGATTGAGTTTGATCTTCCACCTTCTTTGAAGTCTTCTTTCTCTCTTCTTCTTATAGAGCATTGATGATGCTCTCTAGAGTGTTGGTTGGGGAAGATTATTCAAAGTAGTCACAACATCGTTAAAATCTTGGGGCATACTCTTCAAGAGCATAGCCATTGCATCACCTTCAGTGACTGGAGAGTTGACTAAGGCCAATTGTGTCATAAGACTCCTCATAGTATTGACATGAGCAACATCAGAATCTCAATTCATCTTAAGTTCAAAGAACTTAATCTTCAAAGTCCATTTAGAGTTATGAGAGCTAGCACCAAACAACATATCTAACTTATGCCAAGCCTCATAAGGAGATTCCAAATCAAAAATATGATGCACATAATCATCTCCGAAACCTAATGCAATAATTGCATAGGCTTTCTCTAGCCTTTTAGCATTTGTTAGTGTTGTTGAAGTAGAGTCATTTGCCTTCTCCTTTCCTTTGGTAGTGGTAGATTCACCCTCTTGTGATGAATGATTCCCTAGCTTGACTAAATCCCACAAATTCTCCTTTATAAGCGCAAATTTGATTTTCATTTGCCAACAAGTATGTAAGCCTTGGCCATTGAATTTGTTTATTTTAAAGGTAGCTATGAGAGGGTCTTACATTTATGATTAGGCAGTGTCTGCTCTCTTACAAATGGCTATAAATCTCAACCACACAAGTGCATATCGCAAGAAATGAAATAAGAGAATACTAGTCTTTTTGCATCATAATAATAATAAGGCTTTTTCTTCACAAACTTTGTAACTTTTCTACTGACAGATCTAGGTGCTTCTTTCTTCTTCTTTCTTTTCTTTTGCTTTCACATATGAAGCATTAGAAGAGCAACAAGAGCTAGGCATTTTGAATAAACATAACTAGCTAAAAGTTTGCTACCAATAAATTATTCTCAACACTCTTTCAAGCTTGCATCAAGCACCCAATCACCAAAATTGTAGTGTAAAAACAAAGAAAAGCGGAGACCTCAATTAAAACATGCTGAAGCAAATTTGAGAGTGCTTTTGAAGCCAAAGTGAAGGTTGTATATACACTAGCCTAGGACCACTAGCAAGGATAGGCTGCTCAATTGAAACATGCTGAAGCAAATTTGAGAGCGCTTTTGAAGCCAAAGTGAAGGTTGTATATACACTAGCCTAGGACCACTAGCAAGGATAGGCACAAAATGGCGCAATTTCACTTAGGAGAGCTTAAGCAAGCCTGACTGGTTTTTTGTTGATTTCTCCTCATCCACTGGAGCATTGGTGCTCAAAATTCATGAGCATCTTCCTCAAAGGGTCACCCAATAGCAGCTAGGAGGCCTGGGCAAAATTTGTCTCTAGCAGGGATAATTCAACATGAGGTTGCTAGGCAGAGTAAGTGCCAGCATGGGCAGTAGAGAGGATATTTTTGTAATTCCTCTGAGTTAGAGGTGCATCGTATCAAAGGGAAACTATAGCTAAAAGGGATTAAGAAATGGTGCAAAAATGAGGGAGAACAAGATTAAGAAAAAATTGGCACAGAAGAGGGAAGAAAATATGAACGAGAGAGATGGGACGAAGATGACGATGTGGCAACTAAGGGGATAAAGGGTTTTCTAGAACCTAGAGCTCTGATATAACATGTTGAAAAGTGGTGGGAGAGAAGAGATGGATCATGACAAGAGTTAAGAACACAAGAAGAATCCAAAACTGTGTTCTATTGATTGGAGAGAGAAGCCTCTCATTTATAGAGTGGGAGAGAGGGTGTCCTGGATCATACGCACCTCTCCTACATCAAAGGCAAATAATTGTCACCTCTTGAAGAGGGCACCTTCTACTACATCATCACTTGTGTCATGGTCATAGATAGCACTAAGTGTGCTTCACTACACACACAGAGACAAACATATGACTTCTACAAGTTGCAGACATGCACCTTAGAGCAAGCCCTTGATCACAAATGTCCCAACATTTGAGATAGTACCTTGTGTTCCATCACGTGTGCTGCACTACTGCCCACTCCTATTCCTTACAACCTTCCTAGCTTTCATTTTGCACAGCTTCACCTTCAGCCTTTTGTTGCTTTTGCTGCTTTGCCAAGTGCATGAGCTAATGCACAACAATCCTTGACCTCTACCATTGCTCCTCCTTGACTGCCTCTAACGTGGATTAGCTTCATCGTCTCTATTGCCAAAACTAATGTCATGCCCTCAAACCCTTCACCATCTCTTACACTGCCCCACTCCCATGCTAGGCTTGCATGGTCTTCCTTTGCACTGAATGCTTCGTTTGGTGCAACACCTCCTACATGTCAGCAAATTCACGGGCTCCATCCATGTTAGCATCGGCTATGGTGACTCCTTGTGACTCACCTCTCACTCACTTTTCCATCGGCCACACACCCTACATTTGTATCTCTCTTTCACGCTTCCTTGTCATTTCATTTTACTTTGCTTGCTACTCTATGGGTCCATCCTTGTGGTTCTTTTTCGGCTCTATGGAGCTATTTGCTATGGAAACCTTTCTCCTTCTAATTCATCCTCCTCACCAATCTTGTAATCATCCTTCAACATCACTTGCTACGTAAAACTTTCTCCTCTCGATTCATCTTCATCCTTCTCACCAATCATGTAATCGTCCTGCCTAGCCTATGATGAAATGGTAGATAAGATATTCTCCGAAAACATTCCCAAGTTAATTATGCCCAAGTGTTGGTCACCTTATTGACTTTGTGGGGAAAGTATGTGATATAACATCACTGTGATTTAATCAAGAAGTCGGGAGACACTCGTTCATTTTGTAAGTGGAAAAAGCTTGGCCATACATTTGCTTGCATGCTACACAGTGCTTTGCATGCTTTTTGATGGCCGAATTCTCAAGCACAATTCTGCCTTTAGAGGTAGTGTTGCATACATGCCATTGACCCATTGCATCTAGAAGAGTATAAGAAAATATCTGCTAAGTCTCTTTGACTCAACGTCCATGTTTCTCTTCCTCTTTATCAACACTCAAAGCACCAACCAGGCCTTTCGTGTAAACATGTTGTAGTACTTGCTAATTGAAGGCTGCCAATAGTAGACTTTTTCAACAAAGTAGGGAAAGAGATGAGCAAGGTGGAAGGCAGTGAAACCAAAGAAAAGTGCTACAAATAGAATCCTAAACTCATTGCCAACCATGAACCAAGACAAGAAAATGGAAGAAAAGACTCTCACACAAATGTGCCAAGAGCTATCCAAAGATGATAAAAACAAGGTGGCAAAGCCACATAGGCCTTGCTAGAAGAGAGTGAGATTGTAGGCTAAGTTCTTGTTTCTTTTAATTACGTGCATATAAAAGCAATCACATGGTCCATCCAGTAGGCATATGAGGTTAATGTAATGGGTTCGCTTTTGGAAATGTTTTTCCAAATGTGATCAAGGACACTTCCATACATTGTCGTGGGAACCTCAATGTGCATATGCAAATTGTATTTGCTCATAAGTGAGAGAATTTCATAAAGTGGAATTTTGTACATGCATATCAATGTTGAAATCACCAATGAAATTTTTTTCTTCCTTTCATGATTATTCTTTGCAAGCACGTGCTCTAGGAGGTTCAAAAGAGATCGTCTATTAATTCTTGGAGGCTTGTAGATGGCCACAATCATGTAATCAATCTCAGATTTTGATATGTGGGCTTCTATGATATATCTTCCATTCGATTCATGTATGGCATGGTGGTAGAGAATGACACTCCTATGTAGGAGAACACATGAACCATTTGAGGAGTAGCTTTGTATTGCATGGGACCTATTAGGCATCAATGTTTCTATTGTTTTGGTTTGTGTTTCTTGTAAACATATGATATCTGATTCTATTAAGTGATGTGTTTGTTGTATGTCAATGCTTTATTACTCTAAGAACCTTGTGTTCAAAGATTGAATGTTTATGTTAAAATTTTTCTTTTTGAATGTTTGTTCTTGAATTTTTTTCCATCGTTTTGAATTGCTAAGTCTTTCCATTTCTTCTTGGACATTTTGTGAACATGCAATTTCTTGTTTTATAGAGGTTCCAATAAGTAAATATTTTCAGTTTTCTTCACACGAGATAAAGCTGTGTATGCTAAGCTGTTATCTTCTTGGGAGAGAAGGGAACTCTCTCCATTATGAGGCCTTGGGATATGTGAATTGTCCTAGGACTATACTGCTAGTTGGATAGGAAATTTCTCTCTTGTGAGAATGCAAGATTTAGATGGCCGTATTTGAACTTCCTTTGCAATTCATAAGATTGGTGTTCAGTCATGGTTTATGTGGGCTGTGTAGGTGTCCTTGTTAGCTTTCCTTATATTCAACCCTATGTTTGGATGTGAGAATTGTATCCAGACAATGTCCTTGCCCTTGAATGTTGACATTCCTTTAAAGAATCCATTTGCGCCCTTCACAAAGCCATCTTGTTGTGGTCAATGTTCCGAGAGCAAAGTTCTACTAGCATAACCTCTTTAATCTCTATTGTTGTCTTAAGCCTGTTTGTTGCCTTGGGGTCTGCCAATATCTTTTGCCTATTACACAATGTTTTGCTAGAGTGATCAGTTGCCTTGATTGTGTATTTTTTGCCATGCATTAATTGGACCATAGATTCATTGTGCTTGTTCATTTGCGAATTTGTGTACAAGAGGTGTGGGAGAGTGTGGTCTTTAGGAGGAGCAAGAAAAAATTCAGTGTTTATGTTGTCAATTTGCTCTTATGTATGGGTGCAAGTTCTAAATGATTTTAAAGCCATCATGAACATGCTGTCTCGTTGATGCATTTGTTTCATGGAGCTGATAGCACTCTATTTTATTCCTCCAATCTGTATTTGCCATAGCCTCTAATGTATCTTCATTTAGTTTGAAGACCCAAGCATCTTTTATTGGTTTTTCTTGATAGAAATCCCCACAACAAATGACATCAATATCACCAAAGGGCTCATCAAAGCTTCTATATAGTGAATGCATGCAGAGGTCCATGAAGTTGAGAGTTATTCTGCCTATAAGGGATATTTCATTGAAGACAAGTAATTGTACTTGCTTGTAAAGGTTGCTCAATGTATCTAATTTCTCTCGTGGGAGTGATGTAAGGTTCTTGCTATGAATAGGCAAGTACATTGCAGAATGAATGGTAGTTCTGTTTATGTTGTATGTAGCCTTGCTAGTGTAGCCAAGCATTAGGACCATTGGCAAGTTTGTGTCAGGTTTTGTATGTTTTGGTTGTAATGTCTAATTAGTCCTTGAATATGGTTTCCCTATTCCAGCTCCCCTAGTAAGAACAAAGGTTTTCTATTCAATGGAGCACCTATTGCTAGTTTCTCCTCATCCTTCCAATGATTCAATGATCAATGTTAGAAACAATCCAAAAATCTCACTTAACATTACAATATCAAAATTTAACTGCTAGTATTACGAGTATAAACTATCAACTAACTACTATACAATAAATCTACCAATTCTACCAGTTATAATCAAATGTAACACATGACATTGTGCCCCACACAATGGACCAGACCAATTCATGTGTGTATGGTTGTGCAAACATGTGCACAACGTCTACACCTACACATGTATACATGCTTTCATACTCACAAACATAGACATACACATGTGCATGTATGCATGTTTTATACCATGATATACCTTTTTCACCACTAATTGAATGGCTAGATCAACCTATCCACAATGTTATCATTGATAGCAAGATTAGAATAGTGTAACAAAAATAGTGGTCCTTTTGTACTTTGACTATGGGAGTGCTAAAGTTAAATATTTCAATGCATTTTTAAAGGAAATACTCCTATCTACCTAATTCTCAAAAGTTGTGAGGAAATTCTTCTATCTTTTCCCATTTTGAGACGACCCTCCTTGTTGCTATGAGCAATTGTATCCACAGGCAAGCCTTGGATATTATCACTTATATGAGGACATAGAGTACTTGGGAAACACTTACAATTATGGGTTTGAAAGAGGAAAATTTCAAAATTTCCATTATAAATATTCTTATGTGCCTAATGTGATAGACTAATAGTCTTCTCACTTGGCCGTGAAGATCCCATGGGTGGACCTTTAATGCAACTAATCATGTGTCAAATTTGCCCCATGGATAAGAGTCTCTTCCAAATGTCCTTAGGTGACCTAATAAGGATGGGAAAATGCTCCTAATAATTACATAATTTTCAAAAGTTGTGGGATAATTCTTGTATCTTATTTTCTTTTGAGAGGAGTCTCCTTGCCATGAGCACTCATACACAAAGGCAAGCCTTGGGTCCTATTGCTAATATGGTAACATAAATTGCTTAACCTAGCTTATGAATCAAAAATGCCTTTACTAGTCATATTGGGAAACAAATACAATTAGAGGTTTGAATGAGCTAGATTATACAAATTCTCTTACAAATGCTCTTATAGATTACACCATACAGGAGGTGATAGACCCATGCACAATAGTTCTCACTTGGCCATGAAGACTCCATGGTTGACCTTTAGTGCAATAATCATGCAGCAAATTTGATATACCTCAAGACATCCATTGTGTAATTGGTATGGCTTTCATATAATGGTGTAGCTTTTTGTTTTCCATGTAGTTATATGTAACATTTTTTAATTCCAAAATTCTAGGATTTATGCACATACAAAAGCCAATCGTTTGCATATTCATATTACTGTTTTCTAATAATAAATAATATTGTAACCCTTGGTCAACCCTTGTAAGCATGCGATAAGGTCTGCACAAATCTCTCGATGATTTAATAAAAGAATCCTTTTCTAACGATTTGACGAGGAAGCCTTTAGCTCCATATACAGAATTTCAAGCATAATTGTTGGCACTCGACTTACCAAACTCGGGAAAATTTACCACTTAAGATATGGTATTTTTCTAGCAATGGGGAAGATATAGTATTTGTCTGTAATACTCTAATGGGATCCCCTTGGGCTTGTATTAGGAACATGATAAACTTTCAAAAAAATTATTTGTATAGTATCATCCTCAGGGCCTAAACTGATCGAGAAATGGAAATATTGTTGCACTTGTTAGCAACATCAAACATGACATTGTTCAAGGAATAGTATTGCTCATAGGAGAATGCAGGCTTGCAGGTGAGAGGGTTAAAATTATTGATGGAAAAGCTACAAGGGAGAAATGGGAAGTGGATGGCCCAGCGAAGACAAAAAGAGAGACAAAAGGGTGGGTTCTAAGGTTAAATGCTTAAGGCATCTTGATAATCTCCAAGAATTAGCAAGAATTTCCAAGATTATGGAACAATTCACGGATTTAAGAATGGTATGATTGGGATTCATGAATGAGGTGGAAATGACCCTAGGCATGGGTGAAGAGACATGGTAGGGAATATTGATTGCCTTCCGTATCTTGGAACATGTGCACATTAAGGTGGAGAAGGAAAGAGAAACCAATGATGGAGGTTTGAAAGTTTGGAGCTGACGTGAGTTGCAAGAAGAGAGAAACCAATGATGGAGGTTGGGAAGGTTGAAAGTGACATGAGCTACAAGCTCTTTGAATATATGCTTCTCTTGATGTCTAGAATACTTGACTTTAATAAAAAATTGGTGGATGAGTTGTTGTAGGTGGTGACTTTTGGTGTAGAGTTAGCATTCTTAGGGGAGACTACCATGAGGCATACCTAAATTATGGAGACACTATGTTTGATCTTTAGGAATCTCATGCAAGGCAGAATACACATAGGAATCACATGCAAGGTGAAAATTTTCGGCCCTATGGATTGTGGGTAGTTTCTGTGTACATGCTCAAAATTGTGAGAAAAAAATTTTGTTGACTTTGGTCAATGGTAATGGTGGGTATTAGGGCATGGTCAGTGGTAATTGTGGTTAGTGGAGGTAGTTAGGTGGATTAGTGGAGGTCATTAGATGGATCATTTAGGGTTGGGTGAGGGAATCCTATGTTTTCCCTATTTCCCTCACCCAACCCTAATCTCACTTGAGCTCTTGACTTTTCTAGTTCTCCTTCTCTATTGTTGCCACCTCTAGCTCGCACCTTCTCTACCTACACAAATGACTCTGGTGGTGGCTTCTCTCAAGCAAACAATGGCGGATGCTTCTTCTCTACTCGTCACAGCTTGTCTCTGAGGAAGCATGATGAAGATGAGGGTGGCTTTAATGTTGCTTGGGGAAGATCCTGTCTCTTTGCTCTAGTTGATTGGTCACGGTGGCTTCTCCTTCATGGGCAAGTGATGCTCGCCTCTCCATCCTTTGTCTTTATTTGCAAGGTTATTCATAGTAGCAAATGGGAATTTCTACAATCAAAAATCAGGATGCATGTCGTATGGTCAGAGTTTAGGGTAGGTGGCTCATGGCGGTTGGTAGATACGATTATGCAGGTGCTTTTCCTAGTGTATCAGCTCCTTGATTCATCTTTTCTAGTGTATTTGCTCCTTGTTTTGTCTTTTGCATATTCTATGAAGATGTAGTCCTTTGTACATGTGTTTGTAAGTCACACTTTCATGTTGGTTTGCAAGTTTTGGAACCTTTGTGGGAGAAGATTTGGAAATCTCGATGATAAATTGATGTGTTAGTGTTGACATTTTGGATGGGCTCTATCATTCTGTGTGGTGGCTCTCTCCTTCTTCCGTATACCCTATATAAGATCCTGCTCCTTCTCATGTTATGGATGCCTCTATTGATATTTATGTTTCCCTCGTATTACTCTTCCTACTTTTATTCGAACATTATGATGGCCGACATTGAAGGTGTGGATCCTTAGATGTATTATTTTTGTGTGTGAATGGTGGGCTTTAGAGTGTATCTACATACATATTCTCTACATTCATTTTCAATACCCATTTCCTAACCTGTCTATATGAGATTCTACTCTGATGATTTTGAATGTTTTCTAGAGGGTTTATGTGCATGATTGACGATGTTCTCCTTCCATGCGGATTGTATAACATGACAAAGAATCTCTGTACATATGCTCTCCTTCTCTAAGATTCCCTCTTGGTTTGTGATGGGTTTGTGTGCACAATGACAAACTTTTCTCCTTTTGCTAACCTGAAAAGGATCTTTGTGTGTTAGCACTCCTTTTCTAAAGTGTGCACAGAGATGAACTTCTGTCTCCCTCATCACCAAAAAGGCATCTCTGTGTGAGCGTTCGTTTCTTGAAGTTCTCGAATATGTTTCTCTATGTGTCAGAGCTCCTTTTTGAAGTTTCCCGACATCTTAGGGGAAGGATTCTTTGTATGAGCACTCATTTTCAAAGAGTTTTGAATATGTTTGTCTGTGCCTAGGAGCTTCTTTTTTGAAGTATATGGAAATGTTAGGATTACTTGATACTGTAAATCATTTAGTGTCATTCTGATTTTCTTCTACTTAAACAGTGCTTATAAGCACTAGTATTGAGATTAGTTTATCATAGCAAAGATGCTATGTAAAGGAAGTTGTGTCAATTAAATTCATGTTCTAAATGTTGTAAAATAGCTTGGTGTGGATATGTTTATTGTTAATGAAGATTATCATGGAGGCATTCTCTGATTTTTTAGTTATGGAAAGTGCTTAAGGAATTTATCTAAGGTCTTCTCTTAAATACTCCTAATTTCCCCCATTAGTGAATAGTAACTTCTCCTATGATTTATTATTTGAGGTGACAACATTTCTTCTCAAGGTTATATCAACCATAGTGTGAGGGCAACTGCATAGAGACAGTTGATGACTTGGAGAAAACGTTTTTCCTTGTGAAAGGAACAGATCGAAAGGTGATTTTAATATGCACCCAAGGGTGAAAACTTATGGATAAAAAGGTGACACACACCCACGCATGACACTAAAATCGTAGGTAATGCTCACGAAAAAATGAAGGTTTTGAAACTTGCAAATTGCAAGGCATTTTGCTTGAAATAAAATCCTTTAGAGTTTTGAACTTGAATTTTTTTATAGTGGGGTCAAGAGAAAGATTTTCTGTGAATGAGGGAGAATGCGAGGGGCCATGTGACAAACTAGGAAATGCTCGTTTTGGTCGAATAGGCGATGGTTACAAAAGTCTATCTCGTGATGTGTGCGTGATATCTGCGAGATATTTGTCCGCACTGTGGCCGTCCATGGCATTTCGAGGTCACAGTGGCCGTCCATGGCATTTCGAGGTCGCGTCTAGAATCCACACTACCCCTGCGCTGACACCGTGGAGAAATTATCTGGCCTCAAGGGTTGCAGGGTACTGCTCTCCTTCTTCCACGTCGTGTAACCCCTAAAAATTCGCGCGATTGCGGAGTTTTCATTTCACAAGATAGCTTCCAGGCGTGGGCTGAACCATGATCAAGGCGGTAGATCGTGTGGAATCACCCTCTGAAATCTCGAGGATTTCCATCCGTGAATGTAAGCGAGCAATAAGGTTGAGAATTTGTTTACAGTCGAGTTCCCCTTCAACATGTTGAACTGCTCGCAGTTTGTCTTCATTGTAGTAGTCTCTAGGTGGAAGCTATCTTGCGGAAAGAAAATTCCGTAATCCACATATGGTGCGCCTGGCTTGTGATCACTTGGGTTAAGCTCAAACGGTGGATGAGGGTCAGTCCCTTCAGGTGGCATAGAGATTACTGCGTGTAAACTTTAGAGCGAGGAAGACCATCTGCAAAGTGTAGAAGAACGTGAAGCATCATGTATCGCGCAGCTTCGCCTCAGAGGTAACTCAATTGTCATGCGTGGGTTGCGTATTCATTTACAACAACGTTTTTGAGTTTGTGTATTTCTTTAGTCTATAGAAGGTTTTTGGTTTTGTCATCCCTCATGAAGCCACTTGGCAAGCTCCTAAGCAGCCACTTGTTCAGGGCCTTATCTGCAAAAAAGCTATGAGGAAAAGCAGCCACTTGGTCAGGGCCTTATCTCCAAAAAAGCTATGAGGAAAAGCATTCCAAGGATTTTCAAGGTGTGAAATCTATATAAGAGCAAGGCAACGTCCAAATTCCCACAATCCAGATTGTTGAACAGCTTTCATCAGCTTTCACCATTACCGCGTTAATGACACTCAAGGTGACCTCTTGGCTCGCGTAACCTCTTCCATCCGCTTTGAGGCACAACCACCGCCAACCTCTTAGATAAAAAACACTGGTGTGGCTATCGTGTGCTCCTTCTTGAGTTCTCCGTCTCTTGAATTGTTGGATTTGTATATCTCGAGTTGCTTAAGTGGAACGTTGCAGTTGGAGATCTCCCATGAACCGGTATGAATACTCCGGTCCCGATCGTCTTGTCTATTAGTCGCGGTCTAGATCTCAATCGAGCACGATCGACAAAGTTATGGAACTGACTCCCCTCATAAAGACCCCCATCACACAAAAGCACTTCCATGTAATCGCCCAGGCTACTCGCACCTAGGCTTGCAATACAGTCACTTGCTGCTTCCAAACTGCTTGGCAATCTGCTTGTGGTGGATAGAGCCTATCCACAAGGTGCCATCTCTTTGTTGCACCTCACTCACAAGCTCTATAGACAATGTGCCTATGAGTTTGTCCTCACCTTCGTTTCATTCAATCTGTTGGTTTGTAATCTACATATTGATTTGCCATGGTATTCGAACTCTTTTGCTGTGGTCGTCTTCTATCTTTGACGCCCCATAACGATTACAATTTGCATACTGCAACGATTATGTTATTCCTCCACGATTGTAACGATAAGACAACACAAACAAATGATAGAGAGCAACAATACAACTCATCTCTCTATTGCATTACTGCGTATGTGATTGTTAGTTGTTTGCTTTTGAGGGCTACGTGTGTTTTGTAGAGACTGCTATTTGCAAGCAAGTAGAAGATCTTGTGCTAGGTCAAGGGTTGGCGTTAACATAGTAATGTGCAGACATTCTGCGCGGTGAGAGAAATCAGCTTTTGTGCACTCATGATACATCCAATTTCCCTCGGATTAGAGCCAAAGAAATTTGAAAGAACAGAACATGGGGGGCACCAATGATACTCCTTTGGAGAATTTGGAGTGGAGAGTGGATTTCCTATAGGGTACACCATGAAAATCTAAATTTTCAGTCGACACTTCTTCGTTGGTTTTTTGAACAAATGGTATACACATCCAGATCGTTTGCAAACATGAATCTGATGTGGTACCTCCAGTGTCTGTTTCATTCTTTTGGCAAAGAGTTACAAGTTGCGGCTTAATTTTAAGAAAAATTAGCAGCCTACATCATGACAATCAGCTGGATGAAGAGAGAGTCGACATCACGGACCAGCAAGGCATTCCCATTTCAAGGGACACTATTTACAACCTTGTGCAACAATGTATCAAAAGGAACAAGCTACGAATAGGTAGAAAGGCGGCCACGTAGACCTACAATGGAATCAAGTCCATTGCTGGCCATAAGGACAGAGCAAATGAGCTACTTCATGCTGTTTCCGGATGCCTCGTGAGTGAGTGATGAGCAATCCACATGCATGTACAGACGAGGGGAGACTATTTTTTTCCCCCTCAAGTGTAGTCTCAACTTAACGTAAATGATTGCACAACATAGCAAATATCGGTGAACTATACTCGAGCTTTAGTCGGGGTCTTGAATTGCAACATATTGTTTCTCTTGCTCTTATCTAATGGGTTTACTTTCAATTCCCAAATGGAAAGACTACAAGTGATCCTTGCACTAATAGCTCCACATATACCAAGACCAAAAGGTGAAAGAATATGACACATAGACTTAATGAAGAGACCTCAAGAGGACAAGACAGTGGACAAAATGTTCATACAAGACCAGGAAAGTCTCTTGCAGAGATAATACAGGTGCGAAAAATCCCCATCGAGGCAAGAGGATGGAGACTGAAGATGATGGTGACAGCGATAGAGGCCTTGAGGGTGACACTAGATCCCTCCATCCGTACGCCTCCACTCCCATCAATCCAGGTGATATCTCCTTCTACTTACCTCAGTGCCTTTTGGAGACCGAATTCTTGTTTGACTTCTTTAGGAATATAGCTGACGAAAGCCGCTTTCTTTATCTTGTCCCCAATCGGTTTCTGGAACGTGAAGCACTACCCTTGCGATATGGAGCTCACTCGGTTTCTCGCGGTGGAAGAGGAGGACAAGGAGGAGCTGTGCGCCCCACTTATGTGCATGCAGCTCAAAAGCCACGGGGTGGTTTCTTCAGCCTCCCTCTGGGAACACATTTTACTATTGGCTCTCCTAGTGCAGATGGGACATTGGTGGCCAGAGACCTACACAAAGCACACATCATGTGTAGTCTCTCCAACAAGGAGAAGTAGGTGGCAATAGTGAAGGAGGAGCTGCAAGCATTGGTGCTAGCCTTGCCTCCAAACATCCACTCAATCAGTACAGTGAAGGTGGAACCTTGCGAAACGATAAAGCAAGAGACAATGGAGGTCGACCAAGTTCAACAAGCGACACAATTCCCTCAACCAGTGGAGGCTCCTCCAGCAAAGACTTAGGAGGAGATAGAGTTGATCTTAGGCAAACTATAGGAGACAAGAGGCCACCCTCAACCGACGAGGAAGAAATTGAAGACCTCCCACCATCAGGCATCTCAGAACCCCGGCATGATACACAACCAGATGAGGACAGAGCACAACATACTAATCGAGAGAATCCAGCAGATGGAGAAGGTAAGTCAATGAAGGCTTTCTTGGATGACAATTTACTTCAAGACTCTCTAGTCTGGCTTAGGACTCATGCTTTAGTAGGTTTTCTGCCTGGAGTAAGGGCCCCTCTCACTTTCATTGAGTCCTGGATCAGGATGAATTGGATTAGGAAAGGTATGGATGTTTTGAATGTAAGATTTCTCAAGAAAGGCTTTTTTGTCTTTTTGTTTGAGAAACCAAAAATGGCATCTAGAGCCATGCAAAATGGTCTGTGGACTATTAGGAATCAACCCTTATATCTTGAGTGGTGGTTCAAAGAATTTTCCCCTAATTCTCCTAGATCAACCAAGATTCCTGTGTGTGGGTGGAGCTCCCAGACCTAGCTCTGTATTTATGTAACCAACTTCCCTCTTTATGTGGTGGGTTGGGAGAAGTCCTTGGAGTAGAGTAAGAAAATTTTATCAACCCCAGAGGAAATCCTCAGATTTGCATCAAAATGGACATAGCAGAAGAGATGCATGGAACCCTCACCATTCTTAATAGAAATGGTAGTGTGTTTAGGGAACAACCCTTTCTTATAAAAATCTCCCCCATTCTTGCTTTTTGTGTGGACTGTACACACATGAGAGAACCAAAGCTAAGGAGCCAGAAGCCAATGCTGCAAAACAACACCCTCCCATTGAAAAGTGGGTCCCTAAAATCCAAAACCCTTTTCTTAAGGGCCAGTCTACTGGCTAGATTTCCAATAAAAGGAGTGAAAAAGACAACAAGTAGACAGAAACAGTTAATAAAAATTTCTTTGATCCTCTCAAGGAACAAGAAGGAGGCCATTATCAACCAAGATATCACATGGTCATAGTGGCCGGTTTGGTCCAAAGAATTTGAGGAGGATGTAAACAGGGAAGATGCAATGGAAGAGGCAGAAGCTAGTGAAGAAGACTCAGAGGATGATCTAGGAAAGGCCACTCAAGATATTATACCTTCTCAAGAAGACACTAATCAAGGCAAGACATTCACAGTAGTTCAGCATAAGAGAAGACAATCCAAAGTAGCCACAATGCAGTTGAACAGCCCTAACCCTAGGGCTAAAAAGGGGCAGAAGAAGAATGTTAGATAAATCATTGACTTTCTTGACTCTCAATGTTAGAGGATTAATGGATCCTGGTAGGAGTGAAGAATTAGCTTTTTGGCTAAGAGCTAACTCACTCTCACCTCTCTTCTTAGCATTGCAAGAAGTCAAGGCAAGTAGGTCTACTCTTGAAGATAGACTAAAACTAATAGATAGAAGAAGGATTCGGCTTTTCACTTCTCAGAGGATGGCAAAGGGGGAACAGCTCTAGGTATCTTGTCTCACTATAAGGATTGTATTTCTCAAGTCATTACAGATGCTCACAATAGATGGTTAATGCTACAGTGTTGTGTAAAGGGAATTGATGTCTTTGTCATTTCTGTTTATGCTCCTAACTCAGCTTCAGAAAGGAGGGATTTATGGGAATCTCTACAATACTCAAATGGCAATTGCATAATAATGGGTGACTTTAATATGGTAGAGATCAAAGCAGATAGATGGAAGGGGATGGGCACATGCATTAGAGGATATGAGTTACTTGCTTGGGAAGATTGTAAAGAGCACTGGCAGATGGTTGATGTCAATAATAACAAAGAGTTCACTTGGTGCAATAGTCAGATTGGGGAGCACAAAAGGGAGGCTAGACTTGATAGATTCTATATTTCCCAAAACCTCTTGAACAGATAGCTTTCTCTAAGAGTTGTAACATACTCTTCTTTAAGCTTGTCAGATCACGAGCCTATCTTATTGAGATGTGATTTTGGCCTTGGGGAGAGGAGCCCCTCCTAGTTCAAAGCTAACCCTAAACTTTTCAGTTTAAGAGTGTACAAAAACTAATAAAGGTGGCCTAGCATAGAGCTTTCTCTAAGCACAAATCAGCATCACTTACATATGAAATGGCTATCAAGGATACTCAGAATACCTTAAGAATAGCCAGGAAAAAAAGGGCACAGATCAGGGCTCAAAGGATGGAATGCATTCAAGTTAATATCAGCACTTTAGAGCAGAAAGCCAGAGAGGGTGATGAAGAGGCTCATGAAGAATTAAATAAGGCAAAAAGAGAGCTCAGAAAATAAGAACAACTTAGACCAAACGAGTCCAAAGTGTACTATAGAGACTGGTGGGCAGGAAAGATTGACAAGCCCACTAAGGAAACCTTCAAAATTATCAGAAGGAAAAGATGTCAAGAAGAGATTCCTCTTCTTAAAAGACCAAATGGCTCTCAATTAAGCATTCCTGAGGAGAATATTTATTATATTTAGAACCACTTCCATTGTCTCTATCCTATTATTATCTTTTATCTATCTTGTTGGTCTCCATCTAAAACTGGCCTGGACAGATTTATCAGACTATGTAGATCCTTCTTATGGGGGGGGTCTAACAATCTCTAAGGTTAGATGGGAATATTGTATCAAACCCAAAGGGGAAGGGGGGTTAGGGGTGATTGACATCTCCTCTACTACCAAAAAATTGTCAGCCGCTTGGATCATCAAAGCTGCTCTTTATCCTGAGGAGGATTGGGCACAGCTGCTCTTGAGAAACATGAATTATATCAAACCTTGCAAGGCACCTAGCTGGAAAAAATATCCCTTTATTTCTACTCTTTTTAACCCTGATCCTTGTAAATCCAAGGGGAGTCCCCTATGGAAGTCTATTTGGGGAGCCTTTGAAGAGATAAAAGCTTATATCCTCTTCACTGGTAAAGGTAGCTTCATGTTAATTGATTCTATTTGGGTCTTCTCCATCTTTAGATCTACCACTCTGTAAGATGATTAGTTCACAACTGTAGCTAAGTTGTTCAAGAAAGGGCTTCGAACTTGGGGGAAGCTTTGGAATAGAGAACATATCAGATGGAAATCTTGGCTTGAAATTAGAAGACAGTTCTCTTTAACCAACCAACAGCAAAGACTGATTATGGAAAGATTGGAATTATGGCAAGGAGATGTGACTTGGAAGGGAGGGTTAGTACTGTGCATCCATAAGGAGTTTAGCTGGGTGGGGTGCTCCTCCTTATTACCCATCCCAACTTCTACTGCTGATATGGAGGATTTGTTTAGAACCCTTAACAGAAGGTGGAAGTTGAATGATGATAGAACCAAATGGTACTATAGATTCCACAGAATTTGGACTAGGAATGTGTCTGAGAAAATGTCCTGTCTTACCTAGCTAATACTTCATAAATCTGTTTGGTCTAATTCAAGAGGACTCAGCATTGGCAAAGGGGTGGCAAGTGTATGAGATGTTTAAACCCTGTTGAGGATGTCTTCCACCTATTTGTTGCTTGCCCTCATGCCAGGAAAGTATGGAAGTTTATTTAGATGGAATGTGGTGAACTTGTTAACTAGCCTAAAAAGCCTTAGTTTATCATCAGGGCCCATGCACTCTGGTTCATTTGGATATCTAGAAATAACTTCCAATTTAACCACCATAAAGA
Source organism: Dipteris shenzhenensis (assembly GCF_047967505.1). Lineage (NCBI taxonomy): Eukaryota > Viridiplantae > Streptophyta > Polypodiopsida > Gleicheniales > Dipteridaceae > Dipteris > Dipteris shenzhenensis. Next base: position 9,571,587 of record NC_141610.1, on the reverse strand, counting down.
TCTTTCAACTGATGCTATGTTTGCTGCATGGTGGAATAGGAAAAAAGGAGAATTGACTTCATTATTAGTGCATACATCCTTGAACATCAAAGGTTAAGTGCAGATATTGCTAGACACAAGGTCTCTTGTTTTATTTCAGATGGTCATGCAAAGCTTCCCCCTTTTCTTCAAAGAAGATCTGCCACAACTAGTGTACCCCTTCCCTCTTCCCCAGGATCAACACCTCATGCCTCTACAAGCAAAGATCCCTCTACTTTTGTTATTGCTAGTCCCATACAGTCTACTTCTACTTTTGGGTGCCTCTCCATCAATTCCCCTTCTCTGGCTATTGACCCATCCAAACAGCCTCCAGCTACCTCTCCAGGAGTCAAAACTCAGATCCATGGCTCTAGCCCTTCTACTCAGATTACTCCTATCCCTGCTGATCTTACCCAGCTGGCATCCATGTCTATTGACCCTCTCCAGGTCCTTTCTGCTGCTCATGGACATTCTACTGACACTATTGTTGCCTAGAGACACTCTTCAGACACCTCTGCTACTATATTGCCTCAGATTTCAAGGAAGATACCTCCAGCTTTTCATTTCATCCTTGAAATGTCTTCTTTAGGAGTTTATACTTTTGTTGTTCTTTAGGATGTAAGGGCTCTTTTAGCCACAACAGACAGTTCTGGTACTATTTTTTTAAATGTATGACATGATATAAAGCAATAAATACACACTACTTTTCTGCCCCCCCCAAAAAAAAAAGTCTCTTGAAGAGGAAAAAGAACCTTCAAATGTGCCAACACCTACTTCTCTAGGTATGCATGTGAATGTGACCCTCCATGTGATGAGCTCTTACAAGGCTCTACTGATTGGCACTAGATGGCTTTCTTCCTGTTACCCATCCCCTAGCATTGATTCTAGAAAGGTGACTCAGATCAAACTAGATCCAAAAGGGATTGGTCATGACAACTTTATATTTTTTAGGAAAGGTTATTCTCATTCTTTTTTAGAAGGCCAAAATGGCAGCTAAGGCTCTTTAGCAAGGTCTATGTACAATCAAGCACTAGCCACTATATCTAAAGTGGCAGTCACAGGATTTCTCCACCGCCAACGAGAGATGAACCAAGACCCTGGTTTGGGCTGAGCTCCATGATCTTCCGTTGTCCCTATGCAACTAGGCTTCTTCCCTCTATAGTGCTTTGGGTAAAGTTATATGCTCCATGATCTTCCATAGTCCCTGTTCAGCTAGGCTCCATAATCTTCCATTGTCCCTATGAAGTTAGGTTTCTTCCCTCTATAGTGCTCTTGGAAAAGCTATAGGACTCAAGAAGGAAAAATCTATAAATCCTAGGGGAAACCCCTAGGTCTATGCCCAAATGGACCTAGAAAAGGATTACCTAACTCCTTAATAGAAATGGGCATATTTTCAAAGAACAACAGTTGGTTTACAAAAATCTACCCAGCTCTTACTTTCTTTGTGGGTTGCCTAGCCATATAATAAAGTATTGCCCCCTGAGAATGGATAGTTCAAGCGTACATCTGAAACCCCTAACCCACATTTGGTTCCTAGATATTATTGTGTTCCAAAGGGTCCTAAAATCAATGAGCCAATGCATATTGAGCCCCTTCACAAGGTTGAGACCAAGCCTATCACCTCACAAAGTCTTGGGAATAAGGGGAAGGAAAAAGACCCCATTTCTTTTATCTCCAAGAATTGCATATGATGCATTTGGTTGACAAGGAAACTTATGAGTGAATTCATAAGAATCAAGATAGCATGGAGGATGTAATGGTCAACTCAAGATGGTCAAAGGAATTTGAAGATGAAGTTAAAAGGGGAGCCACGGTCACTAAACCTCTTCAAGAGGATGACTAAAGAAGAGCTCCCTCACCCAACTCCAGGAGAGAAAGACTTCATTGTCCAAGAAAAATCTCTAGCTATCATTCAAAATAAAAGGAGATAATCCCAAATTAAAGAGCTAGCTCTTTAGATGAATAACTCCAACCCAAGGGTTGAAAAGGGTAAAAAAAGAATGGTAGGTAAACCCAATAATTTTTTGACACTAACTGACTAACCATTGTAGAGGTGAAGAATTAGCTCAACGGAGGCATGACAAAGCTCTTTCTCCCACACTTTTTCCTCTTCAAGAAGTGAATGCTATAGACTCCATCCTAGAGTCTAGGGTAAAGACAGCTGATAGGAGAAGGATTTGGTACTAGACCAAGCATGAGGAAGGAAAAGGGGGCACTACCATTGGAGTGCTATCTCCTTATAAAGAGGGCATTAGTCAAGAGCTCTATGACACGCAACATAGATGCATTGAGTTACAATGTGAAGTGAAGCATGCAAAGTTTATAATTATGTCAATCTATGCTCCTATTGGTTCACAAAACAGAATTCTCACCTGGGACTCTTTATCAGGCCAAGGGGGGAATTGTTTTGTTTTGAGAGATTTTAATATGGTTGAAGTTAGGGCTAAAAAATGGCTAGGAACAAGCTCTATTCTTAGGGGGTAGAATTAATGCTAGGAAATGGCTACAAATAAGCTCTATTCTTAGGGGGTTAGAATTCATGCTTGGGAAGGAGTCAAGGATGCTCTCCAACTTTTGGACTCCTCTACCCTGAGGAATTCACTTGTAGTAACATCCAAACTACTATCACCAAAAGAGAGGCAAGGCTAGATAGGATCTACTTCTCTCGGGAGTTGATGAGTAGGGCAATTAATATAACAGGTATATACACTCACTCCTTACCCTCTCAAACCATAAACCAGTCTTCTTGCTTTTGAATTTGGTATAGGGAGAAAAATCACTTCTTGCTTCAAGGTAGACCCCAAATTGTTGCAATTGAAGAGTGTGCAAAACCAAATCGAAGAACATCTTTGTAGGACCTAGGCCAAAATCATTATCTTGGCATATGACAATTAATAGTACTCTGAGAATACTAAAGCTCCCTAAATTGGAAAATTAGGCCTAGGAGAATGATTGAATACAAAATACAATAGACAATCTGGAACTTCAAGCTAGATAGGGGGACATTAGAGCCTAGGAGGAGCTCAATAATACAAGAATGGATCTCAAAATGAAAGTGCAGATTAAGTTGATTGAAACCAAGGTTAGCTTTAGAGAATGGTGTGCTAGGAAATTGACATGTCCTCAAAAGAAACATTTAAGGTCATCAGAAGGAAGAGAGTGAATGCGGAAATTCCTTTCCTAAGAAAGAGTGATACAACACTAGATGTTGGTCCTAAAGAAAACATGTAAATAATCTAGCAACATTACTAGGACCTTCTCCAGTAAGGAGGGCAAGAAACAAGTGTTAAGAGATAAGAGAGAAAATAGTGTAGAAATTTGATAACTTCTTCTCGAAATCCTATTAACTCACAACAAACTCAAAGGGGCTATAGATGTGATGGCAAATGACCCTTAGTGTGGCAAGAGAGTGTGGGCAATCATTCTTGTCCCCACCATGTCAATTGGGGAATTATAAAGCTGATCCCAAAGGAGGGCAACAAGGAGGAACTAAAAAACTAGAGCCCCCTCACCATGCTTAATTGTATGTAATGACCCTTTGGTAAGCATGCGAGTCCAGTTAGCTCTCTAGTAAAGAAGACTTTCGACATAGGCACTCCATTATGTCTTCACTATTCACCCATGTTAGAAGTGGGGGGGAAGACTTTGTTTTCCCTCTCCTGTGTAGCCCGAAAGACGAAGCATCTAATTGTTGCCACATAATACACGAAAATTTGAGCCAAGGCAATAGTTGTCCTAGTGTCCCAAAGGTTAATAATGAGGTTGTGAGAGGTATCATCTTTAATTAAAAATTCACTCGGTTGAATGCTCCCGTAAATAGTGTTTAATTCATGTTTGTGATTCCTTATTGAGGTTTTAGAGTTGTTGATGGAGCCCATGTGTGTCAAGGTCACGAGAGTCTATGGGATTTAGAAGTGTCTAAGGTAGTATAGGATGATAATATTTGCAATTCAGTGAGTTTATGGTATTTGAAAGTGTCCGAGGCAAATGGGCTTCCAATATCACACATAGAATTGCCATTGGGCATGCACTATTAGACCTTGTATACAATACTAAGGCAGCCTTACCAATGGAGATTAAGGTCACAATGCTAAGGCTTGTATGAGAGCACCACCTATAAGAAAAGAAGAGCAAAAGGTCCATGTTGATGCACCTAGAGAGGCCAAAAATTTCCAAAGGCACACTCTTCTTTGCACAGAGGCCATTATCAAGCCATGTAGCAAAACAAAAGGCTCAATTCCATGCCTAGATCTACAAGGGATTAGAGAGACATTTCAAAGAAGGGTACTTAGTTTGGTGCATTGATAGTCAGCACGATTGCCACTTGGCCCAAAGTTTCTACCAACATGGACTGGATCTTATAAAGCTATGCAAGAATGGGGCAATGACTCTATTGAGGCTCACAAAATTCAAGAGCCACATGGGAGGAAGATGTAAACAACCAGGATTTTAAGCCCTTCCATTTCCAAAATTGACCCAAATATTGGAATGTTGTGGATCCCATACCGGGGAAGAGGTGGGGGAAGGGGGGAATGGGGGAAGACAGGGGGGATTGTGGGGATGTAGATAGTCAAAAAATGAGTGATAATATTGTAGTTGTTACAAATGTGTGTAAAATTAGGCAACGTTCATAATATAGAATAAAGGGTATATGTCCCATGGTTGAGGTGGCAAGCTCCCACTAGTGCCCATCCTTGTTGATGCCATCTAAGTGTATTAGGTCAAGGGATGTGTGCATGATGAAATCCTGTCCCATGACTCCTTTCATCTCCATCCAATCTTATTGTGGAGAGAGAAAATATCCAATAGTTGAGGCAGCAAGATCGGATTGGTGCCCATCTACCTATGAGGATGGCACTATAAATGCATTAAGTAGAGGGGTGTGCATGGTTGAAGGAAAGATAAGTTGTACAAGGGGTGCACAACTACAAAAATAAACTTTGCTTCAACCTTACCCTTATAATAGCATACATCATAGGTGACTATGCTAGTAAAGATAACTAATGGTCAAGGTATAGCACAAGCACGTGGAAACATGATCCCAACTCTACCAAAATTATTAGCAAACATAATCAACCTTTCAAATTATGAGGAAACATACTTGCCCAACTCTAGCAAAATTATTGGTAATCGCACTCACCCTTCCAAATCCTAGCATTACTCTTCATAGATGTAGCAACAATAGATGGTAGAAATAATTAGTAATCTAAGTTTAGAAGAAAAAAAAAGGGAAGTAGAGGGACTAAAATTTCCATTAGTCCAAGAAAGGCTTCAAGAAGCTAAAGCAAATTTTCAAAGTTTGAAGGCCAAGATGATAAAAAAAGAATTGGAAATAGTGACAATTAATAGAACAAACCTAAAAAAGTGCAAATACAGCCACAGAAGCTTGTTAGAATCATAAGGTGCACTATAAAGTACAACAATAGACAAGGATCAAGCCTACAAATCTCAATAAAATCTTCAAACCTTTTAAAAGACCAAGGCATGAAAATTGGCTCTGTTAAAGAAATTCTAGGCTAGCATGGAAGAAATCAAGAAGGAGCCAGAAGAGAAAAATCAAAGAACCAAAAAGATCTTAAAGACAATGATAGTCAAATAACATAGGTGCAATAGGATCTATCTATAACCAATGCCAATCGATAGGACCTTAATAGGAAGATATTCACTTGGACAAATAAGTCCAACTACTAGACACACGCGGTTAATTTTCAACACTAATGGACCACAGCACAAAGCGAAGTCGAGATTTTGAAAGAGGCATATAAATCAATGCATGACAAATACAAAGAAAGAGTTATGAATTATGACCTTCTAAGAGTTGAGATCCAATCAATACTTCTTATTATGTCTCTTTGCCCAATCTCTAGACATTTCTATCTCATTTGTAAATACCAATCACACCATCACTTAGCCCTACATTTTTCTATAACCCTGAATATCATTCTGTACAGGATTACAAACATGCCATTACCAAGATGCCTTAGCCAGATTACTTCTATCGTAGTGACTTGTTAATGTGTGTCATTAATGACTCTTAATCGCTTACTCTTGTAGAACCCATCTTGCCTTTCGCCTTCATTGATCCATCCACGTCCCATTTTAGGAATTTTGGGGAAAATACACAAAAAGGAAATTCAGAGGTGGGTGGAACAAACAAGGGATTAAAAAATATATACACAATGTCAATGATGCCCTAGTTAACCAGAATAGTGAAAAAAGAAAAATGTACAAAGGATAGTATCTATAGCAATACTTAATGTGCCCTTCATGTCAACCAGACTTGATGCAGTGCTAAGCAATACAAAGACTCACACTTGATATAGAAGGAGTGAATTAGACAAGTATTGAAAAATTGAATTTGACTAAGAATTGAAAAGTATTTTAAATTCAAATGGAGATAACTTTAGTCATTTTGAAATTGAGCATGTCACTTATCCCAAACTACTTACCGAAGAAGTGGCTAACTTAGTTATAGCAATCTTCAATTCGACTGCTCATCTTGATACCTCCCACTTGCCACACCCCTCCACAAACATTAACCGCACACCTTGAATGTCAACAACATTGTTGGAAGTAGGTATGTTTGAAATCCTACAATATGTTTTCTATGCAAATGTCTATAATGGTTTTATGGTCATGCTGAAGATGATATCATAGTTGTTGATCTTTATTATAGACATTTTGTAGAATCATGAAGTTGATCACTTAAGGGAATCTTGATAAAAACTCATTAATGACCCTATGTAGTTAAAAACTCACTTAAGGGAGTCTTTACAAAAAGTCATTAATACCCCCATGTAGTTGATAAACCAATTATAGGACTTCATAGAAACTCATAAATAGCCCCATGTAGTTAATAAAGTGATCCTGTATAGTATGTCAACTTTTTTTCTACTAATGTTTTCAAGGTCTAGAGCATTAAATAAGATGTGAAAAAACTGAGTGATTATGAATGACCTCTCTTCTACCTTTTTTCGTTTTATTTGCTTCATAGTCTTTCTCATAAGGGCTAAACTTATATCACTTGAGGTGGCTTTTTGCTTGAGATCATAGTATCTCATAAGTTTAGATCAGGAGTAGAAGAGGTTTAGAGCAAGATTAGAAGAGTTTTAGATCAAGACTAGTAGAAGTTTAGATCAAGAGTAGCAGACATTTGGAGCAAGAGTAGCAAACATCCAAAGAAGTACCAGAGATTTAGAGAAAGAAAGTACGTCCAGACTATAAGCAATAGAGTAGGATAGTAGGTGCAAAAGTTCGGAATAGGATGATAGGTATAGAGGTTCATAGCAGTAGTGCAAATGTTGAGAGTGACAGTGCAAATGTTGAAAGTAAGACAATAGGTCTAGAGGTTCAGAGTAGTTGTGCATAGGCTCAAAGCAAGAGTAGTCACAGGTTCAGAGGAAGAGAGAAGGCCAACAAGCGTAGAATAGAAGCAATAGGCATGCAAAGCAGAAGAAATGGGAGGCCAAATTTTAAACTTTGAAATCCTTGGGATCCTCTAAAAGTCAAGTTCTTGGCATTGAGAAAGGTGTTTCAAAACTGTTTCCCACTAAAATTCACCCCACTTTTGGTAGCTAGTGAGTCGAGAATTGTGGGTTAATATACCTAGCTAGGGGGATAGGCCTCCCTTGGATCCCACCAATACTCACCTAATGGACCTCATTAGATACGCTAATCCATTCCTCATGAGGATCTTTTGAGACTAGTGATAGGAGTGCTATCTATTCTCGTTGTGCTCTCATGCACAAGATCACCACATTCCATCAGAATGAACTTATGACTCGTGCCACACTCTCTCTCACCCTTCATCAAACACATCTCCTTCTACTTATTATTGAATCATCTAGAAAATCTCTACTACAAATTTATGATGCACGCATCATAAGATCAATAGAGATAGAAGTGAGAAGACACATCCATGATCGAAACATGGGTGCTTGCATCCCATGTATGGAATGCAGAAAATACAATGAAACTTTGCCCTGCATTTTATGCATGCATGAGAGAGAGAGAGAGAGTGCGACGGGAAATGCTCACGGAACCTGCAAATCCTTGAAAGACACAGTAATACTCTACGAAAATATGCACAAACTCTCAAAACTCACAAACGAAAGAGACAAAACCAGCGTGCTAGGTACAATCTCCCCCCATAGGTGTGGTGCTCTCCTTCCACCTCCTATGTATTTATGTATATTCCCCCAAAAAGCTTCGGAGCTAAAATCATACAAAAGCCTCTGTGCTTTCCTCCATACACCCTTTTACAAAAAGCCCATCCACCTTCTAGAATAGTTGGCTTTTTCTACTTTAGTTTATACACTTAGCCAAGCCACTAATATTTCAAATTTCAATTATGTACATAAGCTTTTGTAATTAGGCATAAACCTTATTCATCCCCACATCACTGGAGTTGTTCCTACGTGCCCAAAATATGGTGGATCATGCTTGCCAGATGCCATCACCTGATCAATTACTTTTCCCCTAGATTCACATGATCAATAGTAATGAAATATTTTAAGCATAAGATAACCTTGGAATTAATCACCACAATCAATCAACCTTTCAGTATTATAGCAATGCGAAATCAATAAATCATAGATGAATGGTGCACACATGCGACACATACCATCTCATGGTGCACCTGATGCTATACATGAATAAAATCGTACGGATGGTGCACACATGCTACACATACCATCATGGCGTAACTGGTGCACACAATGCTACACACTCATACACCCCCGCAGTCGTATATCCAACCATGTAGGAGCACACATGCATCAGTATGGAACAACGAGCACACATGCATTAGCTACGCAATAAAAATGTTGGATCTCACTAAACTAAATACTGAAGGATTAAATTAATGGGATAATTCCAATTCTCGTAACATCCCTCTTGCTTGAAATCACAATTGCCCTCAATTGCGCGACAAAAAAGTAGTCAATAAATCAGGGTACTAGTGAAAATATCGCTCAGGCATCCACTTAGCATCCTCAACAGGGTGGTGCTTAAATATAAGAAGATAAATAGGATACAAGTTTCCACGTCTCGTTTGAGTGATTTGTTGATCAATGATCTGGTTTGGCTCTAAGAGCTGGGTCTCTCTTTGAAGCAACGGTGCATCATCTAAAATAGGTCGAACTGGTGGGTCTCCATGGAAAGGTTTCAGGCGGTGCACATGAAAAGAATTATGAATTTTCCAATCAGGTGGTAATTCAAGCCGATAGGCGTTTTCATTAATGCGCTCCAAAACTTTAAAGGGACCATAGGATTTAGGGGCAAACTTAACTACAGGGTGTGTCTTAAGTCTGCGCTTCTCAATACGTAAAATGACTAGGTCACCTTTAGCAAATACAACTTTCTTTCTACCCTTGTTTGCACGTGCAGTATACATAGCTTGAGCATGCTCGATATTCTTTTTGACAGTAGTCAAAATGCTAGAGAAATCTTCAGTAAATTGATCAACAGCCTCTACTTGGTGCTAAGGCAGGTCAATGGAGTAGGAATGGTCTTTCCATAGACAATTTGGAATGGAGATTTGCCTGTAGCAGAGTGCTTAGTGTTGTTGTAGGCAAATTGTAATTAATATGTGTATAAATTTGTCCCATTTGCCTGGTTGACCAGACATGTAAGCACGTAACATGTCTCAAATAGTATTTTGTGTGACCTCGGCTTGGCCATTAGACTCAGGATGAAAAGCAGTGGAAAAATCTAACTTCGTACCAAGATTGTCAAAGAGTGCAGTCCAGAAGTTACTATAAAATTCACTATCCCAGTCTGACACGATTACTTTTGGAAGGCCATGGTGTATAAAGATGTGCTTGATGAAAAAATGAGCAGCCTGAACTGCGGTTAAGGTCTTCTTACAAGGAATAAAGTAAGCCTACTTGCTAAATCTATCAATGATAGTCCAAATCATATCAAAACCTGAACTAGTTGTAGGAAATTGAGTAATAAAGTCCATAGAAATTTGCTCCCATGTGCCATCAGGAATTGGTAAAGGCATAAGTAAACCTTGATATTTGCCCTTGTAGCTCTTGACTTTTTGACAAATAAGACATTGTGCAACAAAAGTTGCAACATCAACTTTAAGCTTAGGCCAGAAAAAATCTTGAATTACAGTCTGATACATAGCAACAGTGACGCCTCTATGTCCCATGTAGGGTGGCTCATGTACCTCTTCTAGTACCAAGCATCGAAATGGTATAGTGATACACAAGCGCTTTTCGTAAAATAGATAGTCTTTATGAATGGAATACAAGGCCATAGGGGTGCTATTAGCTTGCTTAATCTTATGCCAAAATTTTGAAGAGTCTCAATCAGTAGGATAGTCTACCTTCATAGGCTCGAAAGGGTCTCCCTCAATGACTGAGATATTATTTATGCTAGGTCAACGGCTCAGTGCATCGGCAACTACATTGTCTTTGCCTAGTTGATATTGGATCATCGGTTTAAAGCTGTCAATAAAAGCAGCCTATTTAATGTGCTGATTCGAGATCACTGGCTGAGTAAGGAGATGTCTACGACTCTAGTGATCAATCTTAATGAGTAACTCGGAACCCATAAGATAGTGTTTTCAGAGTTTAAGGGCATGCACCACAGCAGCTAATTCTTTATCATACATGGAATAGTTTAGCTCTACTAGTTTTAATTTACGTGACTTGAATGCAATTGGATGGTTATCTTGCATGAGCACAGCCCCAAAACCCTGTCCACTAGCATCAGTAATAACTAGGACAAAGAAGGGTCTCGTAAAGTCCGGCATGGTCAAAATTGGTGTGTGCAATGCGAAATCAATAAATCACAAATGAATGGTGCACACATGCGACACATACCATCTCATGGTGCACCTGATGCTACACATGAATAAAATCGTACAGATGGTGCACACATGCTACACATACCATCATCGCATAAGTGGTGCACACAATGCTACACACTCATACACCCCCGTAGCCGTATATCCAACCATGTAGGAGCACACATGCATCACTACGAAATAGCAAGCACACATGCATCAGCTGCGCGATAAAAATGCTGGATCTCACTAACTAAATACTGAAGGATTAAATTAATGGGATAATTCCAATTCTCGTAACAGAGAGAGAGAGAGAGAGAGAGAGAGAGAGAGAGAGAGAGAGAGAGTCCAAGATTCACATGGTGGCATCTGTTAAAATTTTTTTGGAAATATATCTCTATTACGACAAGAGAGAGAGAGAGAGAGAGAGAGAGAGAGAGAGAGAGAGATTTCATCTTTTGTGACTTGTACCACTACTCCTACCGCCTGACTTAAGAATCCATTGACTCAAGAATCATTTGTCTCCCAAATCCTTTGTTGTCTTCTTGAGTTTTTTATCATTCCATGTTGTTGCAAAGACCTCGCATCTTCTTGCCCTATATGAATCATTTTCCAATATGATAGTTATTTCTCACCTTCATACATGCCTTTGGCTATCAATCTTAGCCTTTTCTTTAGTTCATCATTTGGTTTGGTTTGGCGCCCTTCCATTGGTTGTTAATAGCTTGCTTTGTCATAGCCATTGTTTTGTCATTCCCCTTGCCCTTTGGTTGGTTTTTAAACATCACCTAGTTGGGGGTTACACATCAAATGGCACACTACTATTAGATCACTAATCTTGATGATCGTGATGGAATAGAATCCAACAACAACCAGCAAGACCTTAGAAGGTGTACATGATTTTTCAATGTATCGACCCACAAACACGATGGAAAATGTGGAATTAAGCAATTTGACATGCACAATATCCTAAGCAACATGGGTTTTTGATTGTCTATCCACTCTATACACCTGTCCTCCATCCATCTTGCCTCTCCCGAGTCCCCAATATCTACATTGTTACCAAAATTCCTTTGGCCAAGAGGGATGAGTCAATGAAGGACAATTACCATCCAAGACCCATGTCAAGTCCATTTCTTATCTATCTTAATGCCTTTGGAAATGTGGACTAGGGATAGGTTATGTTGGGTAGGTTATCTTGGTTGTTCCATGTCAAAAACTCTCTCGAGTTTTTCGTTCCACTAGGCATCATTGAGGGATATTAAAACACCCCTCTTACAAACTTCTAGCCAAACAATAAGGCATGGCAGCCTAGTGTGATGGGTGTGCCATTTTCTTAAAAGGGCAACTGCACTTACCTAGCTCTTCTCAATGCCAATAAGGGCGTAGCTAATGGTTTGAACAACATTTGGGAATGTGCTTTCCCATGTCCCAACGAGTTGAGTGGCCACAAGTCCTAATGGGGCATAAACACCTTAGGAACCAAGGGACTATTGAATATTGGTTTTGCATCCCATGGTAGTATTTCTATAAATCAATCTCTTTGTGTATCATAGCATTTTTGAAAACCACTATATTTTATATGTAAGCCAAGTACCAAGTAAATTAGCAATGCTATCAATTGATATTGATGTTGTTGTTTTGGAACACGATTTAAGCTTTTTGTTGAGTTAAAGATGCACTTTGTCATGGTTGATGACTTTATTTGCTTATAAGTTTTAATAACTCTACCTAAAAAAGCTTGATTGAGAGATGATGGCTTTCTTTCTTACAAGTTTTAATAGCTCTAGCCAAAAAAATCTTGATTGACAGATAAGGACAATGAAAGCCTAGCTCAACATATGATTTGCATTAGATAAATAGTAGGGGATTGCATTTAAAGGATGTTGCAAATAGCCATACTCCAGTCATTTTTCCTTCCAATGGTTTTACAGCAAGAGGTGAAATATGGTGAGCTGTGAGCTGTGGCTTGCTTTAGAAACAAATGGTAGCGAGGTAATATAGGTAAGAGCAACCAAAAGTCCCATTAAAAGGGAATAGTTGAGCTAAGAGCTCACTCAATGTTGTTTATGAAAAATTTCACCAACTCAAATTTGCCTACTGTATGTATAAACATGCTAGAATCCAAAATGAGTGCTTCATAAGAACTTCACAAATCTACCAATTGCAAACCCCTTGCGTTTGTTTTTGAAATTCTTTATTGATCTGGGCAACAACGAGAGCCTTTCTTTCTCCCTTGCTTTTCATGCTCCATTGGGGAGGCTTAGTAACATCAAGTACATTCCACAATGCTTAGGTTTGAATGAAAATTTGCATAATCTCCTATTTACACCTCCATGACATGATGATGCATTTTTGAATTTGATGCCTAAAGACATCGACATCTAAAAGGTTGAATAAATTTAAAAAACAAGTTGAATATGTACAATTTGATCTTGAAAACCCTTTTTTCCGAGAAAAAAATATTGCAAAGACTAGTCTAAGGTCCACTAGTAAACATACACGCCAACAAGATTTGTCTCGTCTAGTAGAAGCTAAGAAGCACAAACATTTGTGATTACAACTAACACTCTAAGACTCCCAAGAGACCCTCTCTCTAGCATATGCATGCGTATTGAGCAAGGGGTATGATAGGTCCTAGAAAAAGCGTTGTTATTCAAGAAAGTTGTTCGACTTAACTTTACAATATCCTGGAATAGATCAACTTTCCACCCAAAAGGCGAACGAAAGCGGCCGCCATTTTAATTGCTTATAAAGAAATTATCTTACAATCTGTACATATTTTGCATCTGCCTTGCTACATATCTGTATGTGATAGAGTGACTAGTAGTCCTCTCCAAGGGGAAGACAGAAGTCTTTGATAGATACAATACTTAGCATTGTCCCTCTCTCTTTGCTTCCTTCTTCAGAACTGGCTTCATTTGCAGGATTTCCTCAGTATTATGATGGGTGATTGTGAACGTTCAACCCAGGCATCGTTAGAGCATGTCTAGCACATGCATGCACGCGAAGACGTACAAGAGACACCTGTAGTGGCCACATCATCCAGAAGCTGCATTCCCTCAGGAGGCTGCAAGCTCAGGGAGCCTGCCTTTCACCAAATTCCAGATAAATTCGTACTCCTCGTCTGAATTTTTGAGTGAGCCAATTGTGGAGATTGCCATGCCCCCGTCTAAGCACTTCTGTATAAGATCCAGATACTGGTGGATTTGATAAGGTCGCAGTCCCGACAGAAGAAAAGGCAATAAATGGCCATGCAATGACTCCATGACGTTCAGGCATTTCCCCACCAATGTTCTTTGCTGTTTGCTTCCCACACCTGCTGGGCTTAATAACGGAAGAAGCTCGGTTTCCTCCTCCTGAAAGTGTTCGTCTGTGTGAGCCTGCACGAAGGAAGTTCGCAGATTAGAAGGCTACAATGCACAGAATCACTCATTAGACATACGAAGAACATCTGCAAAAGGAAATTGAAAACTGACTGTATTCACGCACTATAGCTTTAAATTGTCAAGAACGACCAAAAAAACTAGTTTTGAGCCTCCACCAAAAAAGAGATAGACTTCCATCTATGCATAAGCAGCAACATCAATGTCCATTTGACCGAACAAGTTTGGAATTTACTTGTCCGCGGGAGCTCATACCTGAAGCGTTCTCAAGCGCGATGCTACCCCACGCAAAGCTTCGCTCCTACCAGGACTTCCTTGGGTAAGAGCCAATACTCCTTTCAAATCTTCTTTGATACCATTCATGACAGGTAAATCCCTCGCATGGCTTTGATTGGCTGATTTTGTTAAGCCTGCATAAATAGGCAAAGAGCAAAACGATTGAGGAAGAATCGACGGATTCACACACACAAATATGTATACCGATCGACTTACACTACCGTTATACTTATCTAGTACAATCAGAAGTAACCAAAACCCTTCAAGACACACTCCGACACATCGGATTTCGTTGGAGGCAGAGCGAAAAACACTCCTTGGGCAGCCATTTCCCAGCACTTGTATTACAATAAATGATGAAGTCAGCTGCAACCCAGCCATTTATTCTCACTGATGGTTCGCTTAACATGTTTTTGAACACATTTTCATAAGAATATATTCTAATTGCTAACGCTATTGAGTCTGCTTAGACCGAATCGGGCTCCTCCTGACTTAGGAAATTAGGCACTTACGATGGTGCCGAACTGGAAAAAAATAAAAACTCTGAAAATTCATGGCAAGGCATGCCTTACGTTCTACGAACCTCTGTCAGCCTTCTCAAGAGCCGGGAATATGACTCGTTCTTCCATTTGAGCGTGTTCCAGCATAAAATCCAACAAGTGCCCATATTGGGTCGAAAGCTTCCTGATCTGCATACCAAGACTTCCTTTTACAGGATCGATGACCTTGGCAGTCTGCATCGTAGCCACCGTCAGCTCGTCGGCTGAATGAACGAGCTTGTCCAAGTGAGCCAGCATACTGTCATGTTGTAACATGGTCAGTGCTATCAATGGGGGGGATGCAGTTTCGGAAAGGGCCTTATCCACGGACATTTGTAACAAGTCGAGATCCATACTAACAGGCGAATAGCTTGGAAACGTCGTCATTCGCCTGTTGTAGTTAAGCAGGTGTGAAAAAGAAGGATTTATGTCAACACCGCAGAAATAAGCGAGGGGGCGAGCCAACAGAAGGAAGGGTATGAGATACACATCTACGAGACTGAATCTGTCACCAAAGAAGAATTGACCCTTGGCGCTGTGCTTGGCAATTGCACCGTCGAGCTCTGCAAAAGCTGCATGCAACCGAGCCGCTCGTTCTCTGTGAGAAAACGGGTCTCCGCCGTCGTATAACACTTGAACTATGAGCGGGCTGAATGTATCTCGAACGTATACAACCCATTCTTGCACGTCCTTCGCGAAAGAGCCCCCGTGAAGCAGACTCGGCTTAGGAAACGTCGCTTCAATGTACTCCAAAATCTCATCCGATGAGCCACACACATTGCGATCGTCGTGTTGTAAGATAGGCAATTTTCCATCCGGCACCATGAACTCGACGAGCTGCAGCTTTTTCCCTTTCACTTCATCCGCATCTGCCCATACACTCTTCACCTGCAGGCCTTTAAACTGGAGAGCGATCCTGATCCTGGAAGTGAATGGGCACAATTCGGCTCCATACAAGCGCAGGCGAGGCCGCTTGGAGTGTGGAGACGTGGAATAGGGGCAACGGAGGATGCAGCTCGAATAGGGGGCAACGGAGGATGCAGCTCGACTAGAGGTTTGAGACTTCACGAAGCAAGATCCCATGGCAAAGAGAGACCGCTGATGAGTCGATGGAGAATGATCCGTGAGAAGGTGGAGAAGAAATGAGCATGAGGCCACAAAAGCAAGTAAGATCAGGATGTGGAGGAATCACAACAACAAAATAATACTAATAGGAATTGTGAGCAAATCTAGAAAGGATGTGCACACGTGTAGAGTGTGTACACTCGTGGTATCCACATCCAATCTCAACGGTTTTGACTAACATTGGTGGGGAGGGAGGAGGACATCTATCCATCAATCAAATCAACCAACCCATCATATCTTGACCTTGGTCGCTTTAGTGGACACCAACCCACCCGCACTACTTCCCAAACATCCCCTCACTCACATTTCACCTCTCCATCGTCCTCATCAAAGAACACCAAGATGATTTTAAAAAAAAAGGATGCTCATAAAGCATCCATAAGGCCTCCTCTGATGTGCAGCTTGGAAAAGAAAGAGAGAGAGAGAGAGAGAGAGAGAGACGACTTGGAAGAAAGAGAGAGAGAGAGAGAGAGAGAGAGAGAGAGACGACTTGGATGCTGCAAGGAGAAGAGGGGGGGAGAGAGAGAGAGAGGGGGGGGGGCTTGCCTTGAAATAAAAAGAGAGAGAAAGAGGGAGGAATAGGTGTGGATCACATGCCCTTATTCAATCATGAAAAACAAAAACCAGGCACTTGGACCAATAAACAATTCACGAATCCCATCTCCAAGACCAAGCGTGAATTCACTAAGGCCTACAGAGAGGCAGGCCAAAAACTATGTGATTTTCTTGAAATCCTTTCTTCTCAAAGGTCCATCAATAAAGGCTAATTTATGCCATGTTGTCCGAACTATTTCATTGGGGTGCCTGCCCAGGCTATGAATGAGTGCTCACCGCCTTTGCCCACCCTATACATCTCCTTTATCAATGCATCTCATGTCTCTTTCTAACATGTATCCATTGTCCCTCATTCAACTCCCCATTATCAATCATGCAAATTTCATATTAGGAGCAACACGATAATGGAGCAACAATGTGATAAGAGAAATATGTACAACATACAATACAAAAAAGCACACAGAATGGAAAAGAAAGAGTGACACTGATATACGTGGTTCACCCAATGTGGCCTACATCCACGGAGAAACAGCCAGTCCTTGCGTTTTTCTTATCTAGCTAGTGAGAAGATACACGATATAAGTATATCCACTACTCCCATGCTATGTGAGCCACATACTTTTTTTAAAATTTTGGCCACACAACTCATGTGCCAATTTTCATCTATTTTTACCTTCGAATCCCATCTCCAAGACCAAGCGTGAATTCACTAAGGCCTACAGAGAGGCAGGCAAAAAACTATGTGATTTTCTTGAAATCCTTTCTTATCAAAGGTCCATCAATAAAGGCTAATTTATGCCATGTTGTCCGAACTATTTCATTGGGGTGCCTGCCCAGGCTATGAATGAGTGCTCACCGCCTTTGCCCACCCCTATACATCTCCTTTATCAATGCATCTCATGTCTCTTTCTAACATTTCTTGATGGTATCCATTATCCCTCATCCCAATATTATTCAACTCCCCATTATCAATCATGCAAATTTCATGTTAGGAGCAACACGATAATGGAGCAACAATGCGATAAGAGAAATATGTAAAACATACAATACAAAAAAGCACATAGAATGGAAAAGAAA
This sequence comes from Dipteris shenzhenensis, assembly GCF_047967505.1. Classification (NCBI taxonomy): domain Eukaryota; kingdom Viridiplantae; phylum Streptophyta; class Polypodiopsida; order Gleicheniales; family Dipteridaceae; genus Dipteris; species Dipteris shenzhenensis. The sequence continues at coordinate 9,553,813 of NC_141610.1, read as the reverse complement.
GAGTGACACCGATATACGTGGTTCAAACAATGTGGCCTACGTCCATGGAGAAATAGCCAATCCTTGTGTTTTCCTTATCTAGCTAGCGAGAAGATACACGATACAAGTACATCCACTGCTCTCATGCTATGTGAGCCACATACTTTTTTTAAAATTTTGGCCACACAACTCATGTGCCAATTTTCATCTATTTTTAGCTTCAAGGGCGCTGCCTCCCAACCCGCGCCAAGGGGGGGGGGGTGTGTGAAAGGGCATTGCCCCCCTTCATAAAGTAAGTATAAATACGCCTGGGTCCAAAGCATAGCAAAAAAAACAACCTCCAAAAAAAGGATCAAGCTCCACATACAAGATTTCACTCTCTCCTTAGATATAAGTATAATCGAAACCACCATGGATAATAACCACATAGTTATTACTCAACCACTCTTCCTTTTTTATGCTTGGTGATCTATTGATTGATTTTTTATTTGTACCTAGTCCTTACAAAAATTTAAGTTTTACCCTTCTTAAAATTATAATAAAAATCTCATGTTTTCATGATAAAATAGAAAAAGCAAGGAAACAACCACTTCTCTTAAACTTTGAGAACACTTCTTCAAGCGGGTCTACATTCCTTGATATGATTATCTAGCAAACCCAAGATTAGAATGCTTCATTTTCACTTTACATCATCATGTGATCCAATTTTTCGATGCAAGCTTTAACTTGTGTGCGCCCCTCAAGTGTGTATCTTTCCAGTTTTTTTAAAAAAAGAACAAGACTATGACGTGTGCAGAAATTGCTAATAAAAACATGAGTTACATGGGAGGTAAGACAAAACTCACATGCCCATTTTTTATGTCCATCGTTCCATAACCTCTCCATGGTAAAGACCAAATATTGTTTTCAAAGTAGAAGAAAGGAAAGCATATTCACAACACACATAAGATGTTATATCCCTCCCATCATTTTCAACTTCATTACAAATGACATTATACATACTCTCAAAGTCACATGATTAATGTCACTTATGGGCCCGCTTACAAGTATATAAATTAAAATTATGTCTCAATAATGACAAAAGGTCTCCCAATATGTAAGGTGCATGCAATCATTACAAGACATGGTATCCAGTGCAAAGAAAGAAGCAACTAATAAAAAACATTTCTACACTTGATTGACCTTGTGGGAAATTTCTCTTGCACACTCTCTCCATCCCCCATGGCCAGGTCCAAGATCAAGGCACCATGGAGACTGGCACAGCTAGACCCACCTCCAGACTCAGAGATAGAGAGTGATAGCCCCCCCCTCTCCCCTCGATGATCCCCGTCGAAGGGAGAAACTGCCAATCTGGAAGCCAGACAGGGAGCAAGAGGGACAGATGAAGGCACAAGAGGAGGGATAGAGGAAGGCACAAGAAGATCCTCTAATAGAGACGGATGACTCGGAGAGCACAGAGGAGGAGCATGTGGAAGAGGAACAACAAAGGACAGAGCAGAGGACCAAGAGAAGAACAGACAAACAGGGTCCACGCCAACGGGGGAGAGCTACCAGTTGAAAAAAAAGCAATGATTTTTGTTCCTAAAATGGAACCTAGAATTATACTGATGATTTTGAATCACATGATGAAGCTGGCAAAGCTACATACCTTTTTTGCCTCATCTCGTGGAGTGCGTCAGCTGCAGTGTCCAACTGGACTCCCTTTTGTGGTTGATCTTGAACTTCATGTTGGCTTGAGGTGTCAGCTTCTTCATCTCTGTCCCTGAACAATTCCCTCTTCAAATTCATGAACTGCTCATCGGACATGTCGTACTCTGGTGCGACATCCTCTATTGCCTTCTGTGTTAGTTGGATTGCCTCTAGATCGATGAGGCTCGAGTCATCAAAGTGTGCAATCTCATCGATTGATGGATTCATTGGAGCATCAAAGTCAATGACATCATCAAAAGTGTCATTGGAGAGCCGACAGAGCACCTCGTCCTCTCAGAGACCGCTGGTTTCTTCCATCACTTCCAATAGGGTGCAGTATTCCTCACCCCCAATCCTGATTGGATCTTAACTGGAGCAAGGTGTGGCTTGCTTGCTGCCTCATCTAGATTATAGGTAGAGGATGGATATGCATGAGTCGGATATGAAGATAAGATGACCTCGCTTTCAACTTGCTCCTCAGCTAGGCTAATAGTATGCTCCTCAGGCTCCAAGTCTAGGTTTAGGTCATCTCCTCCACCACTTGTTGATGGACCTGCTCCACCACTTGTGGATACAGGACCCTCGGGCTGCTCGCCAACATCCTCATCAAACTTGCTAGTCGCAAGGAGAATGGTAAGGGCTGCATCTCTCTCGATCAAATGAATTGGGAAGATGAATCATCCCCGATGGGAATAGCATACTCACAGAGAGAGAGAGGGACATTATCCATGGCCCTACCTAGTGTCTTCTTAAAGTTAGTACTCTGGTCAAAAGAGCTCAAAATATCCAATGAAACCCATTGGTGAGGGGAGTTAGCCATCCATCAGATTGCCCATGGATAAGTCTATCAAAAAATTGAAGAGAGGGATTATCAGCAGGAAGGAGAGCTCTCAAGTGTGACTCAAGATGGAATGCTTTGTAGAAGATAGGATAAACCTGATCTGCAGAGGCATGGGAATCAATGGATGAAATCCACTAGTCAAAAGCCTCTCTAGGGGAAGCCATGAGTGTAGGAGGATGCTCGGGAAGACGAAAGAGGAGGCTGTGGAATGCAAGGTTACTCAAGAGTGGGAAACTGAAAATATGAAAATGACCTTAGAAGTGTAGTTTATAAATGGAAATTGGCCTTAAAAATGCTCTTAATTACAATATTTTTATATTTATTGTTTTTTCTTTGGAAAGTCTCTCTCTCTCTCTCTCTCTCTCTCTCTCTCTCTCTCTCTCTCTCTCTCCTTAGCTATCTCCCTCTCCTCTCTCTCACTCTCTCCCTCCCTCTCTCTCTCTCTCTCTCTCTTTCATAGACCCACAAGGTCTTCTGAGGATGTTAATATATCTTTCTTTCTTTCCCTTCCTTTGTGTCCCTCATGGCTCTCTCTCTCTCTCTCTCTCTCTCTCTCTCTCCCTTGCTCTCTCTCTCTCTCTCTATCTCTTTTCCTCCCTTTGTGTCCCTATTTGCTCTCTCTCTCTCTCTCTCACACACACACACACACACCCGCCGATGATCATCTTGTTGCCATGTTGCCCTTAGCTATCTATGTCATGGACATTGATTTTACATATACACTTTTTGTATTTTGTTAGCAGCTTATCATTCATAGACCATAGAGAGCCATCAATCTTGAGGTGGATACTTAATTAAAAAAATCTTAACAATAAATGAAACAACACTTTGTATTATATATAATTTCTGTTCATACATGTAACAATGCCTCTTTGCCAAGTGCATTGTTGAAGCACTAAGGATCCAAGAAATTGGATATCATATGAAATACCTGCCATCATGTCTCTACTATCTCTAGAGTATGGGTGGGGCAACAATTCTTACAAAGGATACTTGTCTCATCCCTATATCTAACTTTGCGTGATTATCAAGTCTAAAATAATTTTCTTGGGAAGGGCTTGCTATTGCCAATTGCAATTCTTCCCTGATAAATCGCATGGTCCACTCCTCTTCCAATTCCAACATTAGATCAGGATATCCTTGCCGGATAAATTGATACCTTGACAATAGGACTGTGAGTCCCATCACGCAGATCATCATCCATTACTTCCCATTGAAGGTTCTTCCATCTAAACCTTCTATATGTGAAAGTCATGCAAAGATTTTGCCTTCCAATGAAATACCTGCAAAATTTGGGATTTATTAATACATAGTATCCTGATCATTTTTTATACAAACAAGAATTGTAAGATTTGCTTACCGAAATGTCACATCTTAAGTGTTCAATCGACATTGTACTAAATCTTTGGCATGACATGTTCTTGTTGTGTGACATGTGTTATCTGACATGGCAGTCTCATGATGATGTGATTGATGAGTCAGCATGGTGATGTGGAAGGGGCCTGTGTCTACAGAGCTGGTAATTAGGGTTGATGTGGTAGTCCCTGGTGTTAAATGATGTGGCATGCCAATGTGGCCAATGATGTGGTAGGATGAGGGTGATGTGGCACACAAGATAAGGTTGCCACATGGCAACTACTGGCCATTGACTAGTCTTGGACTAATTATGGGTAACAGAGTGTAACTACAGTTACATCCAATCTACCATGTGTCGAGGTGAGAAGGCTCTAGGAATCTTAAGATTGATGTCCGACCGTGTGTTGCATAGGTAAATCAAGCTGCCCACAAGCCTTTTGTACTTCGCTTCGTCCACCAGTGGTGATGAATCCTCGTTTGAGAGCTTCGCATCAACCTCCTTAGGGGTACCAACTGTCTTGCACTCAGCCATGCCAAATGCCTTTAGTATCTCTCCAGCATACTTCAGCTGTGAAATGAAGATCTATTTCGGCTCCTGCCAAACTTCAATCCCCAAACAGAAATGTATCGATCCGAGGTCTGTCATTTCAAACTTTCTTCCTAGCAAATGCTTCATCTGCGAGATCTCCTCTTCATGGTCCCCTGTTATGACAAGGTCGTCCACATAAAGGACCAGGATCATACACCTGCCTCCTTCTCTGAAGATATACAAATTTGCATCAGATGGGCTCCTCCTAAACCCGTTTTGCAAAAAGTAGGCATCAATTCGCTGGTACCATGCTTGTGGGGCCTGTTTCAGCTCGTAAAGTGCTTCTTCAGTTTGCAGACTTTACCTTTTGAACTGGGGATCTCAAAACCTAGTGGTTGTTCCACGTATACCTCCTCCTTGAGATCTCCATTCAGAAAGGCGGATTTCACATCCATCTGAAACACGGGCCAACTTCCTTGGGCAGCTAAAGCCAAAACACTACGAATTGTGGTTAGTCGAGCTGTGGGAGCAAAAGTATCTTGATAATCAAAACCATGTACCTGTGCAAATCCTTTTGCCATGAGCCGATCCTTGTACTTATCCAATGTGTCGTTGGACTTGTACTTGGTCTTGTACACCCACTTGGTTCCGATTACCTTGCATTTTGGTGGTCGATCCACAAGGTCCCAAGTGTTGTTCATTATGGAGCCATACTCCGACTGCATAGCCTCCATCCACCTATCATCGCCCTGTGCCTCTTCAAGACACGGGTTCATTAGCACAGATCACTTCTGTCATTAAAGCATAGTTGACCAAGTGTTCCTGCGCCCTTCTTTGCTCCTCTAATCTCTTGGACCGGTGGTGTTCGGATGGTTCCTCCTCAATGGCTTGAGGTTCTTTGCCATCCAAAAGATGCTTTACCCACTTCGGGAATGGCCGTTGCGGTTGTGGTTCTACAGGCTGTTCTTCATCTTCTTTGTCTTGAATCCTCCCAAGCACCGTTGGGGGAGTTCGGTCTGCTGTTGGTGGTGGTACTAGATGGATATCCTGGTCCTGGTTGTCTGGGAAGGAAGCATCCTCCTCTAATTGATGCGGCTGTTCTGAGAAGACCACATCGTGACTTACAATTACCTTATTGGTAACAGGGTTATAGAGATGGCAACCCTTCGCCTCTTCATTGTAGCCCAAGAAAATACACTTCTGGCTCTTCGGTACCCATTTGGTCCTGGTAGCATCAGGGACATGCACAAAACAATCACATCCAAAAACTCTGAAATGTGCAGCTGAAGGTTTCTTACTAGAAAAGGCTTGCAGTGGAGTCATCCCATTCACAGCCTTCGTGTAGCTACGATTGAGGATGTAAACTGCAGTGTTATATGCTTCAGCCCAAAAAGTCTTTGGCAAATCTTTCCCTTTCATCATACTCTGGCCCATTTCGCAGATGATGCGCATCTTGCGTTCTACTACATTTTGCTTTGATGTATGTGGTAGGGGTTTTTGCCTCTTGATCCCGTGACTTTTGCAGTAACTTTCGAATTCAGTCGATGTGAACTCCCCACCTCTGTCTGATCTTAGCTTCTTCACCTTCCTCCCCGATTCTTTCTCGACCATTACATGCCATTCCTTGAACCTACTGAAAGCCTCGTCTTTCGTCTTTAGGAAGTATATCCATATCTTTCTACTATAGTCGTCGATCAGCATCATGAAGTAGTAGGAGCCACCCAAAGCTTCCGTCTCCATCTTTCCGCAGAGGTCCGTGTGAACGAGCTCTAGAGGAGCCTTTGCCCTGCTGGCCTCTTTAGGAAAGGGCTGCCGATGCTGCTTGCCTATCATGCAAGCTTCACATACATCGGGCAGATCTGAAATTTCTGGTAGGTCTGCAATCATTCCACTTTTATGCATCTCCTTCAAAGAACTAAGGTTTAGATGACCAAACCTCTCATGCCACAGCTTAGTGTTCTTCACATCTGCTCGAGCACTGAAAGCTAAGAGTTCGTAAATGTTGTTGCGCCGTGTACCTTTGTATTCCATCAATATGAATATATGAGTATGTGTTCTTAAATTTGGGTCCCATTGCAAACAACTCCATGTAATTTCATCACATATGATTTAAGTTCATCATGAATATATGAGTATTTTCATCGCAAAATTGGTGTACATATTCTTAAATTTTTTATCTTTGAAATGATAAAAGTTGCAAGTCAGAAAGATTTTTGCTCCTAATGAGAGCACCTTTTATAATTTTGTGGGTGAATGCAAGAGTCAGTATGCTTGTCTCATCGATAACCGTGTTAATATGGTGCAAATATCGACAATCACAGTGATGCACTTACCGATACTTTATACTTACCAACATAGTTACCAATGAATTCAGAGCCTTAAAATTTTTGTGTGTTGCCCCACAAAAAGAATTCTAAGGCGTGCAAATTGTCAGAGGGAAGCATTAGGGAAATGGCCCGCCATGTAGTAGTGCCTTTGCCAAGTTTGTTCAATATTGAAAACATAATCCAATTGTAAGAAGGGATGCTATATTCTAATGTTTAGTAACTAAATTTCTCAATTGCACTTTTACTTATGTAGATTTTTGTTTAGTTTCTTAAACATTATCAAGCTAACTTTCTAAAATGATATATAGAATACATCCTTTATAGTTTTAATTTTTGATATGATTTGCACAAATTATGCGATTCTTTGGTTTTAATAATTCATTTCCTAAAAGGTGTTATGACAAAATTATTTATGATTATTTAAAATTTCAAAGATATCATATCCAAGGTGTAAACATGTTATTCATAGCATATCCTATTCTTTAGGATTCAAAATCATGTAGGTAATAAGAATTCATATCATATAAATGTTTGGAACATCTCTTAAAAGAAGGTATTGGAGTGTTTATAAGATAGCATTAGGGGTTTAGTAATTACACTTGTGGAACTCATCCCTTGGCTTCTCAGTTCCCTACAAAAATGGCCATTCTTTGGAAGTATGGTACCCTCTTGTGAGGTTTATGTCTAATCTCCCTTTGGATCTCATTAGGTGTGGTTGAATGCATATAGAGCATTGAAGTCATGAGGTGGTTGATGTGCATTGAGGAGGACAAGATGAAACCTTGCGCAATTGTTGATCAAATCTTATGTATGGGCATGGTGGTCCACAAGTGTCCACATAAAACATGAAATACATATTAGTTATCTAACGAGACTTGAACCCAAGACCTCCCAAAGAGAGGTAAGGTTTTTAGCCACTAAGCTTAAGGATGAGTCTCATACTTATGAGTAGCTTGACTCATCTATGATGGGTTAGGGACCTATCTTCGTCAAATCTCCAATGTTTGCTCACCAATTGCTCTACTTGACTATGGAGAAACATCTAGCATCGATCCCAAGCATCCACAATGAGAGTAGAAAGTGTGGAGGGCAAAATTTTTTAAAAGTGAAACAAAATAGATGGAAACAATCCATTTTCTGATGGAACGAAAGAGACATGAGAAAGAAGATGCACAAGCTTTCACATACCTAAGAGAGATCACTGAAACCAAGAGATTAGAATTTCAGGAAAAGACTCCACCCATTTGGCAAACTCCTATAAATTACATACAAGGCTTGATTTAAACTAGAAATGGAGATAAGTAGAGTTCTCACAATACTAATGCACACAGTGCTCCAATAGTCTACATATCATGGGAAACATAGAGATTGCTCAGCTAAAATACTATGTCCATCCACTTAATGGACATGGGGAGCACAAGATGCTCACAGAATATAGAACAAGTTAATCTCATTTTAGCCCCTTACAAAGGCATGATACAATGCCTAAGCTAATGAAGAATTGTGATTGATACACAGGAGCTAAAGTGATGTTGTATAGTGGCTCAAAGCCAACCAACGATCGTACTTAAAGTTTAAAAAACTCATCTAAGAAGTGATGGGAACATTGACTAAGGTAATATCAGTAGAACGCCTTAGGGGTGTCACTATATATAAACCCTATATATCGTGTGCATTTAAGCCCTATTTGTAAAAGGGCCTTATCTTTGAATTTTTAGTAATAAAATGCACTCTTTTCCTATTCAATTTGTAAATCTCTTTCCAAAATGCTTTAATAGCACCCTTCTATGTGTGAAAATTTGAGAAAAAAATAAATATGTCCTTATATTGAACTCACATGATAGTCACATTTAATATCGAGTGCCCCCTCCTGTAAGAAGACCACATTATGACTTACAATTACATTCTTGGTAATAGGGTTATAGAGACGGTAACCCTTTGCCTCTTCACTGTAGCCCAAGAAAATACACTTCTGGCTCTTCGATTCCCATTTGGTCTTGGTAGCATCAGGGACATGCACAAAACAGTCACATCCAAAAACTCTGAAATGTGCAGCTGAAGGTTTCTTACCAGAAAAGGCTTGCAGTGGAGTCATCCCGTTCACAGCCTTCATGTAGCTACGATTGAGGATGTAAACTGCAGTGTTACATGCTTCAGCCCATAAAGACTTTGGCAAATCTTTCCCTTTCATCATACTCGGGCCCATTTCACAGATGACGCGCACCTTGCGTTCTGCTACTCCATTTTGCTGTGATGTATGTGGCGGGGGTTTCTACCTCTTGATCCCGTGACTTTTGCAGTAACTTTCGAATTCACTCGATGTGAACTCTCCACCTCTGTCTGATCTCAGCTTCTTCACCTTCCTCCCCGATTCTTTCTCGACCATTACATGCCATTCCTTGAACCTACTGAAAGCCTCATCTTTCATCTTCAGGAAGTATATCCATATCCTTCTATTGTAGTCGTCGATCAATGTCATGAAGTAGTAGGAACCACCCAAAGCTTTCGTCTCCATCTTTCCCTAGAGGTCCGTGTGAACGAGCTCTACAGGAGCCTTTGCCTTGCTGGCCTCTTTAGGAAAGGGCTGCCGATGCTGCTTGCCCATCATGCAATGCCATTCTATATTGCAAGAACTACAATCGAGGGAACCTGTGCAAATGGTTCAATGTTAGAGAATCAAATGTCACAAGTTATATATTTTCTTATAATTCTTGATTTCAATCAAAAAATAAAATTAGACTTACACAATCAATATTCTGATGGCATGGCAATGAAGTTCCCGATGGTGTAATTTGATTAAGGATTCGTAGGTGTCATCGACTTGTGACTCGAGAGAGCATGACATATGTGCAAATGACTTGTGTATCACAACAAGAACCTTTCCTTTGAGTGTGCATCCTTGAGACTTGTGTCCAGAAATTGCATACGCAAGTGTAACTAGAAAGGTTGCCTTATGATACTATATGAAGTTCAGTACCTTGTGTTTTTGTTTAGATCGTCTAAGCATAATTTTTTCATTAGTTGACAAGATCTTTGTATGGATTTTCGTCAAATTGTTCATTTTGTTGTCATAAGTTAATGCGACGACTGTTGCAATCACACTGTTCATAGCTCCAATAGAGAGGTCTATGTTCTTAGTTATCATAATTCATGCTCCGACTATGATTTCTTGTATTGAGTTGAAATCATAATCCTTTAGCCATTCTTGTAACTCAATTATGTCTTCTACATTTGAAGTTAAATTGGTTTTGTTGATTTCTTTTGCACCAAATTGTTAGTGTAGAATGAGCTCATTGTAGTGGCGTGTGTTGTTCTGGTGAGTACAAAGTATAGTTGTATTGTTGTCAATAAATTTGGGTACTTCAGGTTCATCAATGATCAAGTCACCTAAAATGTAGTGAATCTCTTCTATGTTGGGCTATCGTATTTTGATAATGTTAAGAAGTTCGGCATATGTAGGAATGAGAAGGTAGCAATTGTCTAAAAGCTCGAGTTACTAATGTGTCACTTTTGACAATGCTGACTCTCTTGAATTTTGCATTTGCAACAACGAGGTGGTAGTTGGGCAATGTCTTCGAATAATAGCATTTCTTTTTTTTTGAATGGTTGTAGTAGTGTTTGATTATTAGCCTCGCACAACTGTTTGATGACTATGTTTAGCATTTGGCAAGTCATCATCGAGATTTCATCAATGATGAGATTTGTGTTCTTTAGATCCTAGCAGCGTTCGTCGGTTACTGCAAGCGATGCACGGAACATATCATGCTTCTTTGGTAAAGCAAATTGGTGATGGATTGTAGTTGCTAAGCGACTGAGTTTCAATGCAACTATCCTTGTTGTGGCCATAAGAACAATAGATTTCCCTTGAGTCTATGTACTTATAAGTGATGTATTTGATCATGAAGTTCTTTCCTGATCCTAATGCACAAATCACATGAAGGCCTCCATAGAATGTAGTAATTTTATCGTAAAACTCTTGTTGCTCAGCTGATAGAGTGGCTTTTTAAAAATCCTTGAACTCCTCTATCATTCAAAGTATTGAGATTCGAGGTCTCTTGTTGATGTTATTTCCTTCGTCAAGGTCTATTGATGTGATGAAATTTTCATTCAATGCACGCAATGGACTCTTTTGAAGAATCATAATTATTAATTGGTGCCAGTTCTGATCAATAAGTATGTGCATCTTGCAATATTGTTCCATGATTGATTCAATATCATCTTCTATCTGTATGAGTTATCGTACGACGTATATGGCATTCCAAGAAGTACAATATCGAGCGGTTTGTTTGCGAAATGAGCTCATTCTCATTTTTGAAATGTACGTGCCTTAGTAAAAGGTTGTAGAAAAATGCATCGAAATGATGAGCGGGATGGTAATCTATGAAGCGTACAATGCATGTTGAGGGATATAGATAGTTACCAAAAGAGTACTTGATGATTCTATTCAAAGAGTCCTTGCACTTGTTTTTTGAATCTCATATTTCTTCCTCAATTCATAGAATGTTAGGTTCTCCAGGAGGTTTGGCCGACCACAATATGTGTCTACTGGATGTATTGTTGACACAGTGCTCTCGAAGATATCATTGATGTAGTGATGGTGGAGATGAGTCTATGAAGTATACAGGCTTGCTTCTTTGTGTAGTGGTAATTTGCAAGCATGACAGTGCTGCCATATCATTTTTAATTACTGAGGATCTAGATTCTCAAGTCCAAAGAGTCTTGCATCTTCAATGTTCAACTTCATATGTCCCATGGGCTCTGTTTTCATGGCATACTTTAAGAGGTAGCATGATAGCATTATGTTTGTTATTCTTTGAATGTTCATGTGCACTTGCCACAAGAGTAGTATGCTAGCATGATATGGAACAACATTTCAATGGTCAAGTGATGGGCGATAATAGCGCCACCTATGTGTTAGAGGATCCAATGTGGGTTTAGTCTCTAAATGGACAACAACTGGAAATCCATATTTACATTTGTGAGTGTTTTTTGAGTCAAAGGAATTGCACGATGCTCTGCATGTATGAATTTGCTCCCTTTTTACCATATCATGAAGCTTCTTTTTCAAGGAATTCTTAGGTAATGTATCCAAATCATTCAAGTAAGGAATATGTGCATCGATATGGTTTGACGTAATTTCAATGTTGGTCTCTTCAATCCACAACCTTTATATGAGCATGCATTGATCCACGATTCTAGATCTCATATTTCACTATGTGATGCTTGACTCTTCCTTGTTAGATATAATTTATCTTGACAAGAATTGATGTAGTCAAACCTGGTATAGTACTACGCACTCACCTGGACAATCTCTCCATGTGAACTTTTGATTGAATTGTCTTGCAATTGCTTCTATTTCATCAATCTCACACCATCTTGTGTTCGATACCTCATCTGCTGTGAGTGTGAGAAATATGTTAGGAAGCCCCCATGTATCAACCGTTGCCATTAGATCTTTCAAGTTTCTACCATGCCATGAAAGGGATATCCAAGTATCAACCCTGGTACTTGAAACTTGGTTACTCGTTTCATCATCTCATGTTTAGATACTCTTGAATCCTACCATCTTTGTTGTTGGTCAATGTCTCTTTGTAGAATTGTTGTTTGTATTGAGTTTGCAATAATGATTGCTTGTTGAATTTGGTACATCAGCAGCAAGTATGGCTTGTAGAGTGTAAAGAACAACTTACCACCATGGGCACCACGTCCAAAAGGCTAGAGAAATGGGAATAATGCTATCTCAATTGTCAATCCATGACAATCAGATAATCCATCGGTGGATGTAATGAATTGCCGTTAACAATTCTTAATGAATTGTGGAGCACTATTGTGTCGACCTCACGAGAGTTATGTCTTTCCAAAACCAACTGATGGGTTGCAAGCAACACATCTACTTGCTCTAATAATGAGCAACTCTCAAAAGATCGAAGGGAGAATTTGCAAAGTGTCTTTCTAGGATGTCAACAATAGCTTCTGAGGAAAGCACGTTGATTCCAAGTTTTGGATGGGGCCTTTCATACATCGACAAGTATTTTTTGAAGGTAGTATTTGTTCTCGAGTTGAAGGCCAATATTTGTTCAGTTGTTGACACTATCGTTGGATCCATTTGCTAGGCAAACTAGAGTGTCAAAGGAGTCACAAGGCCTACCCTAAGCAACCATGACTGAGGCTATGCGGAGTGCACCAATTCGCACCATACCAATGAGTACTATGACACCACATGTATTTTCTACGAGGGAGCACCCTTATTTAGTGATACCTTTGAGCCAAGGATGCCCTGTGTCTATCACCCCCAAGTCCAATGGCATAGATGAATGAGCAAAATGAATCTAGGGAGGAACATGCTCAACCCTCATTATAACCAACTTAGGGAAGTGTCTGTAGCTGGTAAGACCAAGCCTACCATGTATGCTAGCCTCAGCACCTATCGGGTCATGAACTACTGATCCCACTTTTGTCCAACCCACGACCTTTTATAATACTCCTCTAGGACAACCCACTTATGGGGCAATGCTTCCCCTAGTAATAAATCCTCCTGCACCATAAATGGTGTTTACCAATGAAGCTACAAGGATCCTAGTGCATGCACTAGGAAGGGGGGCTACACCATCAACCTTCATAAGAAGGGATACTAACTCTTCAGGGAGTAAGTCACAATCTCCAAAGTCATCACAAATTCTTAGGTGAACGAGATCCAATGCCCCATGTGGAGAGATTTGAATAGACATATAAAACTTTTGGGGACATTGGAGACTGGGGGAGTGTTGACTTATAGGAAACCTATGACCACCGAAGGGCAAGGAGAATACCCAGGCTCTGTCATTGAGAAGAAACACCTCAACGAGGCACAACATCTAGTGCCTAACTATCGAGAAAGGTTTGAGCCATGGCTCAAGGCCAACAAGGTGCCAGGCATTATCCATCCTAACTACTAGACTACTAATAGAGCCCTTAAGACCTCCCCTATACTCAAAAGAGAGGATGAGGAAGAATCACAAGGTTCATCATCAGTAGGACGTTCACTCCTTATCAATGGAAATCGTCTAATATCGACCTTCTTTGTGCGACATTCCTATTGCTAAGGATGTAATTACTCTTGAAATATTTAAAGATACCTCAATGATTAACAACATTTGCTTTTGCTGCTGTTAACATATTTTGTATATAGTCTGGATTATATGGGACTGAGTAGAGTTTTCGAAAGGGAGACTTTATATAAGCCTCACAAATCATCCTTGTTCTGTTTTCTTAATTGTTTTCAATATACATACAAAGAAAAGTATTTGGTAGGTCGTATGGTACAACCTCAGACTCTAGTATCGATGCTGCTGATCGTAACTTTGTGAAGGAATTAATGCCAAATTCAACTCTACCACAATACACACAACATTCCATTTTTGTTACACATTTAGAGCCCATCCTTTGCTACTCTTCTAAATATGTATCCATGAATGGCCATGATGGAACACTAGGGTATAATTGTCTTTTCTTATTTCGAATACTATTATGATAAGCATGTAGTCGCTTTTAAGTACATAAATTCAAGAAGGGAATGTTCACTTGAATTATAATTCCGTTATTTTCGTCCTTAGGCTCCTTAGATTCTAAGAATCTAATGGGTTGCTCAATTTAAAAAATCTAAAACAAATAGCATGACATGTGTGCACCTGCTTGCACAAATAGCATGACATGTGGCTGCACCAAGGCTTGAATTTTCACTTGATGGCACAATGCTGCTTGCCTAAAGATTTGTGTACAGTAACATTGTTATACACCCCTTCCCAATCATGGGGCAATGACAAATCACCTGATACCCTAATACCAGGAAGGTTCCAGTCTGTTGATAGTCCGTTATTGCCTACCTCACTGCCACAATCAGAGGTTTCTTTTCTCTATCAGCACTTTCTTTCTAATAGAGCCTCTCGTCCATTCGGAGCACATTCCTTTTACGTTCCAAGTCATCGCAACAATCAGATGCTTCGTGTTGTACGCATGCATGTTAGTCTGTAGAATCCCTCTCCGTCAACCGCGGGGGTCGACAGAGCATTAATCTGGGCTGTCGATCTCCGTGCCTTCCGTAATGGGCGAGTGGGAAATTTCCAATAAATTTGATCGGCTCATTATTATGTGCGTCAGCGAATCAGCGCCACCCTCCACAAATAACATCTTGCTAGATCTAACGGCTCGCAACCAACGCTGCATCATAGCCCTAAGATCAATCACCCCACGGTTGACGGCCCGAGAATCCGGCTCGGTTGGTTGGAAACCGAGGCAGATCCGGTCTCCCGTGAATCGCCCCGGAGCCATTTCGTTTCTTCATCTCGTCCGCAAACAGTCGCCTTTTCTTGCTTTACATTTAGCAGACGCGTGGTATGTGCAACTCTGTAAGGGTTGAGGGTGTTTCTGGCATAGCTGGCGCAATGTCCCAAATGAGAGCAAAGGCGATCGATGAAGCTGCCACAAGAAGAACCCAGCTGTTCTAGTGGACCGTCGTCGATCGACGAACTCACTCAAATATATCGTTTGTTAGATGTTTGTGTGATATCGATGAGGACGGTGGGGTGCTATGCTGCAGGGTCTACAGGTAACAGTGTCAACCGGAACGGGCCGATAAGGCACTTAGAGTCGTGGACCTTATGCAGGAGCAAGGAATGCCCATCCCTAAGGACATCATATATGGCATTCTACAGGGATGCACCACGAGAAAGAGCCCTGCAGCTGGAAGGCAAGGGTTTTCACTTATTATTAGCCATGCACTTCATGGACTTCACTCTGTGGCTGTATTTGACGAGGCGCTTAGAGATGCACGCCTTATGCAGCAGCAAGGTGTGCCGATATCGAGGGACATCATATATACTCTTCTCCAGGGATGCACTGGGAAAAAGGACCCCGCAGCTGCCAGGCAAGTGCATGCCTTTATGGTTAGCCATGGACTTGACTCCATCCCTGTGTTAGGGGACCATCTTATCCGACTGTTTGCTTCATGCGGGAGTTTGCTTGAAGCAAACCTACTATTTTGCAAGGTTGCAAAGGTAAGTGTTTTCACTTGGCATTCAATCATGTCTGCACACACATCACTAGGAGAAAGTGAGAGGGCGATGGCCTTGTACGAGAAAATGCACAAAGAAGGCACAAATCCAGACAAGTATATTTTTTCATGCGTCTTGAAAGCATGTTCAAGCAAAGGAGCCATACAGTTTGGCAAGCAGATACATGATAATATAATCAGAAGGGGACTTGAATCAGACGTGGTCATAGGAAGCACCCTCATTGACATGTATGCCAAATGTGGAGGTCTGAATGAGGCTGACAGAATGTTCGACAAGTTTCTTAATCGGAATGTGGTCTCTTGGAATACAATGATCACACGATATAGCCAGCTCGGTTATGCTCTCTCTGCTCTTGAAATCTTTGAAAAAATGCAGCAGCACGGCATAAAACCAGAGAGAGTTACATTTTCAAGCATCCTCACAGCATGTGGTAGTATAGGGGCTATAGCTCAGGGTGAGCTTATACATGATCAGGTCATGAGAAGTGGCCTTGAATCAGATGTGGTCATTGGCAGCAGCCTCATTGACATGTACACAAAATGTGGGAATCTAAAGGCAGCCTGCATGGTGTTTGACAAACTCCCAGACAAAGATGTTGTCTCATGGGGCGCAATGATTGCAGGATACGTCCTGCATGGTCACGGTATTTCTGCTCTTGATCTTTTTGCAAACTTGCATCAGGATATACGGCCAACCACATTCATATTTTCTTGTTTATCAAAAGCTTGTGCTAGCATAAAAGCCATACAACAGGGCAGGCTGATACATAACCAGGTCATTAGAAATGGATTTGAACCAGATGTGGTCGTTGGGAGTGCCCTTATTGATATGTATACTAAATGTGGGAGCCTGGAAGAGGCTTACAAGCTGTTTGGGGAGCTACCCAATCGTGATGTAGTGTCATGGAATACACTCATTGGAGGTTATGCTCAACATGGGCATGGACTTCCTGCTGTTGAGCTTTTTAAGAAGATGCTGCAGGAAAATGTAAGGCCAGACAGAGTCACTTTTTTGTGCACGTTGAAAGCATGTGGCATTATTGGGGCTTTAGGGCAGGGCATGCTGATTCATAACCACATCATTTGTGGGGGCCTTGAGTCAGATGTGGTCATAAGAAGTGCCCTTGTAGACATGTATGCCAAATGTGGCAACCTTGAGGAGGCTCACAAGCTTTTTGATAACTTTCCCGGACAAAATGTGGTCTCATGGGGAGCTGTGATTGCAGGATATGCTCATGATGGCAACCACAGGCTGGTTGGGCAATGTCTTCAGGAGATGCAATGCCAAGGGTTGAAGCCAAATGAAACAATTCATATAAGTATTCTTGCAGCCTGTGGTCATTCAGGGCAAGTGGAGGAAGGCCATGAGTACTTAAGATCTATGTTAAGTAACTATTGCATCCTCCCCACCATAGACCACTTTAACTGCATGGCTGATGCCCTTGGTCGTGCAGGTCTTTTGAAAGAGGCACAAGTGGTACTCCAAACGATGCCAGTTCCACCTGATATGACTGGGTGGATGTCTTTGCTCACCTCTTGTAGAACGTATGGCAATGTGGAGCTAGGAAGACAATGCTTTGACCAACTTGTCCAGTTAGAACCTGATTATGCTTCTGGTTATGTTCTCATGTCTAATCTCTATGCTGATGCTCATATGTGGGAGGATGCAAGCACTGTGCAAGAGATGAGAAAAGATTGTAGTGCATGGAAGAAGCCTGCAAGTGCCTGGGTTGAGGTTAATAACAAGGTGCGAGAGTTCATGGTGGGCGGAAAAGGCTGCCGACAAATTGGTAAGTTCCATGCCAAGGTAAAGAGACTAAGGAAGGTAATGAGAAAGGCAGGATATATGCCACAGCTAGACTTAATATCCAATGGAGAAGATGCTTGCTGACACTAAGAAATCATGGAATTCTGTTGATAAAGCGAAATGTGGAACAGGCATACCCAGCTAGAGGAATTGCAAGCTGCCGGGGCCTTTCATCACCAAGGGTGCAAAAAAATGCCACAAAATCATGGCACAAAAGGCTGCCAACAAATTGGTAAGTTCCATGCCAAGGTAAAGAGACTAAGGAAGGTAATGGGAAAGGCAGGATATATGCCACGGCTAGAATTAATATCCAATGGAGAAGATGTTTGCTGACACTAAGAAATCATGGAATTCTGTTGATAAAGCGAAATGTGGAACAGGCTTACCCAGCTAGAGGAATTGCACATAGCTGCTGGGGCCTTTCATCACCAAGGGTGCAAAAAAATGCCACAAAATCTGAAAAATCAGCTTTGACACAATAAAGATTCCAGTAGAGATCAGTAATTTGGATTCTTAGTACCCGTTTTCCTCATGGCAGTATTTATCTCTGATCAGCCTACCCAGAAAAGGTCCTGGAAGTTCTGCAAGAGAGTGGAATGATGCCTATAGCATATGCCAGGAATGGGATCATGTTGTCGAATAGAGTACAGAGCTCATTTTTTAGGGTTGGTCTTACACAATTGCAAGGGAAACGTGAGATCTAGATCGGCCTTGCAAATAATAGCAATGTATATATATATGTTCCCATCAAATGGAATACAAAGGATGGGGAAACTTTTACAATGAAGAAGCAGAAGACAATTGAGGTGGCAGGGCAATTATTAAGTTCCCACTCATACAACATAGATGCGAACTATGTGATCTAGGTTTTGTTGATTGAATGGGAGGCAAGCAGAGAGAACAAGAGCATGCACAAGAGAGCTATTGGATTGCAAATGCTGGAATTCCCTTTTGTAGGAATATCTGCTTACTAGTGCCAAAGCTGGCTGGAAGCATGAGAAGATGCATGCTGGAATGATGGGAGGCAAGAACTCCTAAGCTTAAGTGCTAAAATCTGGGCTCTCTTCTTGCTGCTCCATGCAAAAATTGAATGCCAGAATCCACCGAGCGAGGATCTTCTCTTTAAGCAGGCGTGCAACAGGGCCACTCACTGACTTGGATGCCCTTCTTCAATGGGTAGCCATGCTCTGTATAGTCCCAGAAAAGGGCCAGATTTGGGCAATGCGATGTATCTGCCTGGGCCTTGTATCTGTTAGAATTATTGCTATAATTAGCAGTGACCAATGTAATGTAATAAGTAGGTTAGGGGCACTTTTCCCTCAGGTTTTTCCCCCTAACCACAGTTAGTTCACTAACTATGGTTAGTGAAGGATAAGGTTTTGTCACTTAGACAAAACCTATCACTCCATTCAGTTGTATCACTCTCATCTAATTGCAACTACGTTTTCAGCTCTCTCTCTCTCTCCTGCTTCTTGCTCTCACCTTTGCTCTCTCTCCCATTCTCACATTTGGTATCAAAGCAGGTTGATCCTGCTCCTTGCTCCTTGTCCTCCAGCTCCAGCCTACAAGCTCCCGTGCTAGTTCGCTGCATCGTCCATACATCTGTACGGACTGATTCCGTACAGTCCCGTACTGTACCTGCGCTGCCCTTCTGTACAGTCCCATCGCCATCGCTGCTGTACCAGTTCGGCGCCCGTACAACTGCCGTACCAGCTCGTCGCCTGTACAACTGTACGGTTCGCCGTACATTCCGTACAGCTCTTGCGAAAGGTTAGTCCGTACCGCACGTGTGGCACCGTACATCTGCAGTTGGTCCGTACATCCCGTCCGTAAAGCGCCGTACAACCCGTACCTTTTGGTTGCTATTCTGTACGACCATACAGTCCAGTCGCAGGTTGTTCCGTACTGTTCCAAGTCGCAGGTTGTTCCATACTAGCTCACTGACAGTCCGTACGTAGACTGTTCGTACAAGCTCACTGCCACTGCCCGTACCCCATGTGCGCCAGCTTCAACAAAGTGTATGAGCTCTTCTTGTATGCCATACATCACATGTGGGTGTTTTTGAGTTGAGTGGGCATTGCAAAGGACATTGGTTTTGTTGCAGGTATCTCTGTTTGCATCTCTGTTTACAGAGAAATTGGGACTTTTGCATCATTTGCAGACACATTACAGTTTTGGGGCTTTTGTAAAAATTTTGGTACACATTGCAAGCAAATTGCAAAGATTGGCCAAGAAATTGGGGCTTTTGCAGGAGATTAGCTATTTGGGTGAAATTTGGCTCAATTTCAACTCGAAATTGGGGCTTTTGCAGACAGATCTGCAGATCTAGTCTGAAATTCGGGGCTTTTGTTCAAAAATTGCAGATTTGGGACTTTAAGTAAATTTGTCCCTTTTTGGTTGCAATTTCAAGCCACAAATTGGGGCTTTTGTGCTGGGAGAGCAATTTGACAGATTTCAGTTCACACTGCCTTTCTGTGAGTGTTTTGAAGCACTCTTGGCAGGTTGTGGGAGAGATTGAATGCTTTGGTAGATTGCTGACAGAGACATTACAGAGATTTGAGTTGCATTTTTAAGCCAGTGTTTGGCTGTGTTCTTTTGGGATTTGTGCACTCCATTCCCAGCAAGGGAATTCAGATTTGCATTTGCTGTATTTTCTTTCTCAGACATGGCCCAGCAAAATCAGAATGATTTCGGTTTCAGTGGTCTCTCACAAGAGGATAAGCTGGATGGTATCAATTACTCCCTCTGGAGTTTTATGATACACAATATTCTGATTTCTCGTAATTTATGGGACTATGTAAGTGGGGATGAGTTTCGGCCAGCAAATGTGGCACCTAATACCCCTCTTCAACAAGGAGGAGGCAGAGGTCATGCACAGGGTACAGCTGCAGCACAAGTTATTGGTGCAGTTACACCTACCACTCCAGAGCAGAAGAGATGGGATTCACGTGATGCTTTAGCTTTGTCGTGTATTTCTCTTTCAGTGAAAAGATTCATCATTCCACATATCCGGTCGTGTAAGACCTCAAAGGGAGCATGGGATATTTTGGAGAGCATGTATGCAGCTCGGAATGATGCCAGGGTGTCTTTTTTGAAAAGAGAATTATCTCATACACATATGGAAGAGGGTGACTCCAAATGCATTTTTGTTGGGTACAGTGCAGAAAGTAAGGGGTACCATCTCTACAATCCTGTCACACGCAAGATCATTGTCAGTAGAGATGTAATATTTTCAGAAAATTCAGCTCACACTCAAGCTGAATTTGAGATGCCTTCTTCTTCTGGTGATGTCTTTGAGGGGTTACTACCCATTGCCTTGGGTTCCCCTGCTGATATATCTGATGAAAATCAGAATTTTCAGATACCTCCACATGCTCCGATTCAGCCACAGGATGTCATACCACCTCCACAAGCCGTGGACGAGGTTGTTCAGCAAGAAATTGCAGATATACATGCAGCAAAAACAGTCCCAAATTGGCTGTTACAGACTCTCAAGGAGAGTAAAATTGATGCTCCATTACCTGGCAGAACTCGGAGTGCAGTAAGGCATGGGGGAGGTGCTCTTTCAGTTGAATCAGCTTATGCAGGTACTCTTCTTGATGAAGAGGAACCTGAGACATTTGAAGAGCACATGATAATATGCATTGGATGAATGCCATGCACGATGAGTTGCAGTCCATTGAGAAAAATCAGACATGGGAAGTTGTCGATTTGCCACCAGGTAAACATGCCATAGGTACACGGTGGGTTTTCAAAGTTAAAAGAAAGCCCGATGGCACCATTGACAGGTACAAGGCAAGGCTGGTCGCAAAAGGATATGCTCAGAAAAAGGGCATAGACTATGAGGAGACTTTTGCTCCTACATCCAGAATGACAACCATCCGGTCAGTTATTGCAATGGCTGCAAATTTTCAGTGGAATGTTCATCAGTTGGACATAAAAACAGCCTTCCTTAATGGAGACTTGTTAGAAGAGGTTTATGTCAAACAACCTCTAAGCTTTGAAATTTCAAGAAATGCACTTCAGGTATGCAAGCTGAATAAAGCTTTGTATGAGCTGAAACAGGCCCCACGTGCATGGTATGCAAAGATTCATGCCTTTCTGACCAACAAGGGGCTGCACAACAGTCCAACTGAAAGCACCCTCTACACCAAGAAGGATGGGGGGGATATTTTAGTCATCATTCTTTATGTAGATGACTTACTGCTCACAGGGTCAAATGAAATAATATTGCAGATTTTAAAGCTGAATTGCAGACCACTTTTGACATGTCAGATTTGGGGCTGCTACACTTTTATTTGGGGATCCAGTTCACTCAAGAGCAAAGTGGCATCGGTATTTCTCAATCCAAGTATGTGCAAAAACTCTTGGACAGATTCAACGTGCAGGATTGTAAGCCCATAGCTACTCCCATGGAGCCGGGGCTGAAGCTTACAATGCATGAAGCAGGTGAATCATTTGATGTCACACTCTTCAGTCAGGCTGTTGGATGCCTCATTTATCTCTGCAATACACGACCTGATATTCAGTTTGCAGTTTCTTAGGTGAGCAGATATATGCACAGCCCAAAGACTATGCATTGGCAGGCTGTAAAACGCATCTTCCGTTATTTGCAAGGTACCAAGTCTTTTGGCTTGATGTTTCCCAGGGGGGGTGAGTTGCAGATGCATGCCTACAGTGACTCAGATTGGGCTGGAGATTATGACACTAGGCAGTCCACAAGTGGCAATTGTTTCTTTTTGGGCAAAGCTTGTATTTCTTGGTTGAGCAAGAAACAATCTACAGTGGCTACCTCTTCATGTGAAGCTGAGTACAGGGCAGCTTTCACAGCGACAGTTGAATGTGTTTGGTGGTTTGTCGTTTATTTGCTGATCTTCATCTTTCATTGGAGGGTCCTTCTCCAATTCTCACTGATAGTCAGAGTGCTATTGCAGTAGCAAAGAATCCTGTGTTTCATGCTCGCACGAAGCACATTGAGGTTCATTATCACTACGTCAGAGAGAAGTTGCATGTAGGAGAGATCAGCATGATCTATGTGCCAACACATGACAATGTTGCAGACATTTTCACCAAAGCACTTCCACGTGAAAAGTTTGAGGCATTTCGCAGTGCCCTGAACTTATCTCCTTTTGGTGATTGATCTTTTCCTTGTACATGACATTGGCACTGCAGGGGGGTGTTAGAATTATTGCTATAATTTAGCAGTGACCAATGTAATGTAATAAGTAGGTTAGGGACACTTTTACCTCACTTAGAGGTTTTTTCCCCTTAGTTCACTAACTATGGTTAGTGAAGGATAAGGTTTTGTCACTTAGACAAAACCTATCACTCCATTCAGTTGTATCACTCTCATCTAATTGCAACTACGTTTTTAGCTCTCTCTCTCTCCTGCTTCTTGCTCTCACCTTTGCTCTCTCTCCCATTCTCACAATATCAACATCGGATTTTGCACGTGGCATATATGCCTGATTTGCTGTAGTTCAGAGTTCACAAGTGTAGATTTTTGGACTTTAGAACAACAGAAATTTCTAAATTTGTACGATTAAATATATTCTAGTCGTACAAAGGTATATTCAATAGTGTACAACTGAGCATTTTATTGTACTAGCTACAGTGGTATGTAACATCCGGAAAATTCTTTTTTGAAATAGAAGTCTAAATGCCCTTTTTATAACACATGCTAACAGGACACACGTGAATGAAGCTTTTACATGTCTTGCTCAGGTCAGCATTCCTCATTGTGTTGTCAAAGCAGCCTAATAATTTGAAATTGAGCATGTGCGACATACCTCCACAAGGGTTGAAGATGTTGTTTTGTGGGTAACTGTATTTCGATTAAGGAGATGCTCAGGAGGGTGACCGGTTCAGTCCATCGAGGGTCTGCCAGTTTCATGTAAGGTCTGTTCCAGTGACAGGACACTGAACTCATAATGTCCTAAACAGGCGGAATTTGCCCCCCTGTTGTCAAAGCAGCCTAATGGTTTGAAATTGAGCATGTACGACATACCTCCGGTTGAATATGTCGTCCACATTTGTGAGTATCTGTACTTCGATTCAGGAAACATTCAGGAGGATGACTGGTTCAGTCCATTAATGTTTCTCAGTTTCTTGTTAAGTCTGTTCCAGTGAGAGGATACTAAACTCATAGTTTCCTAAACAAATGGAAGGTGCTCTCTCCACCAGTCAGACACAGAGCATTTAGAATGCACGTTTTTCTATGTTCCCGGACCCTGGTGTATTCCTGACAGATATCCAGTAGTAGCCCGTGGCTCCCTTCTGCTCTGGGACAATCCATTTGTCCATCTTATGTTTGAGTCTGAGAGCCAAGACTTTTGCAACCAACATGCAAAACAAAACTATCCAAATGGGTGATGCCTATGTAGCTAGAAAACCTTGGGTAGGTCAAGGAATCTGACCATCATAAGCTAGAAAACCTTGCTCCCACTGAAATCTGGGTGAGGCAATGAAGAGGAGTTTGGATTTCTCTCCTGGCAAGGAATTATGGAGAACATCGTGAGTTGTGCTATAAAATTGACTATGCGATGGACCACCTTGATAAGACCCAGCTAATGGAAGAAAGAGCTGGCAAACTGACCTTGGCAGAATGGTGCATACATTTTCTGCTGGCTGATGGGAAACATCGTGAAGGCATTGTATCTGTGCAAAGCTGCAAGACTTTTTATGTGACAAAGAAAAGGAAGATGCACTGCAGCGCAATGAGAAGTTCACTATCACATCTGCCCTGCTCTATACACCCAGAGGAGATGCACATCAATTCTAGTGTGAGAAATAGAAAAAATAATCTGAAGGTGCGGGCATGTTCTGTAGTCAGTCAATATCATCTCCTCTAACATCCAGACTGCTAGTGGCCTTCAAATTAGAGCAGACAGTGTCAGCTGACCCACACATCTTGATTCTGCTCCACAGGACTCCTTCATGGCCTTGAATAGAACAGAGACCATGGTCAAAGGATCATCAAAGTTGCTCAAAACCTGAAAACTTCCCCATGACCTGGCCAGTGTACAGGGGACTGCATCAACAGGCACACCAAAGGACCCCGGAAAGAAGGGGTAACTGTTATAGATCAGTGTTACAACAGGAATTCCGCATATTTTCAGTCTTTATGATTATTAAATCATTTGCCATCTAGGCGCACGATATTTTATTGATTTAATCGATTGTATGAACGCAGGAGCCTCATGACAATCATTGCTAACTCACAGAGTTGATAAGTATGTTAATCCCAGAGTTAGGAGGGAGACCCCCTTGCATTTGGTTGGCTCTCTCCTGGGTTTCTTGGAGCTGCGCAAGAAATGACTTGCATCTAGGCATATTGTATTTATTGTTTGAAGCCTCATGACAATCATTGTAAACTACTGATTTTATGATGAGTATAGTAATCTCCAAGTTGAAAGGAGGGAGGTTTGGTTTGGTTTGCTCCCATGATTCTTTGAGCTGGCCTCTAGCCATGAAGTACCCCATCTTTGGGTGCTCTCTCCCTCTTGTGTTTTCTCTCTAGAGTTTCCTGGAGACCATCAGCTCGTCGTGGAGCTGCCGTGTCTCTTTGTTCTTTTGAAACAGTGCGACAGCCAGCCCATTGCAGCCAGTTGCAAGCTCCATTCTTTACTCAGTTGTAGCCAGTTGTATGCTCCAGTTTATCTCAATTAGCTGTCAGTTGCAGCCAGTAATCCTGCTCAAATAGCGCCCACTCATGCCCAGGCAGCAGCCAGTTGCAATCTTTTTTCATGCTTCAGTTAGCAGCGAAGTTGGTGGTGAGTTGTTGCCAGCTTTCATGCTAAGTTGAGCAGCTAGCTTGGAAGCCCAAACATTGCTCAGTGTGCAATTCAATCACTGCTTAGCTAGCAGCCCAGCATTGCTCAGTTTGGAGCCACAAGTGTGCTTAATTTATAGCTATCTTTGTGTTCAGTCACAGCGATGTATGTATAACCTATGCTCAGTTATATGCAGGTCTATAATCCCTTCACACTGCAAGCTGAATAGCACAAGACAGTCCTGTAAGTGAACAAGGACACCCTAAGCTGCAGCTAGCTCAAGTCCTATGACAGCTCTCTTTGAGCTTTATCTATTGAAATTTGTTAGCACTGCCTTCTAGGCAGCGCTCTCGTGGCACTTTTTAAGAAACAGTATCCTCTTAGCTGCTGGAGTTTCTAATTGGGTCCTAGGTCCCCGGCTGCCATCTGGGCAACCACCAATACCGTGTCATCTCTTTCTGTGTATGTTGTTATTATCTCATGGGGACGACGTGGAACTGTGACTCGTTCTGCCCTCTCTCTTTCATTTTGCAACCACCGAGCTTTCTGTTGCTGGCTCCTCCTCCATTTCCGTCTCCCTCTCCCCTACTTCTATAATTTGGTATTGAGTGACGACTGCTTCACTGAACCTTCTTTCTTGACATTGATGTATGTCCTTGCAGAAGTCTGATTCAGTCATCCGAAAGGGATAAAGGTCTGCCATACTTTTATCTATCTTGGCTTCGCGGCTTGTACAGGTTCTTCCATCGATGAGTGCATTGTCGCAATTTTCTCATCAGCTCCTTCAGGTCCTAACCTCTTCCAAAAACATACCTTCCTTTCTTCTGTGAAGCGGAAAATTGGCAGAGCTCATTTAGGAGACAGGGTAGGCGCTATACTTGTTTGTCATACAGAGTCGGGTGTCCTCGTCTTATTTGCTGATATGCTGCATTGTTTCCTCTGGCTCCCTGTCCTTATCCCCATAGACTACATATAACTCGACTTGATGGTTCGTCATGGGGTGATGTTGTCAGCATATAGGAAATTTAATTTGTGCCCAGCACTGTAACTGCCATGATGTTGCAATGCTGTAATATGTTGTTATTGGTTCCGTTCATTCGAATTGTTGAAAGCACGTTACCTACAAGCATATGATCACTATTCTTGGTCGTGTATGCTTCAAGATTTACTCAACTGTAGCCCATGTCTTGGGCAGAATTATTTCCTTCAGGTTATTGCATCTGTCCAACATGGGTGTGTGTGTGTGTGGTGTTTGAGTTGCGCACCCGTCTTGGTGTTTTTGTGTATGGTGTATTGCCTGTCTGTGCATCGGTTTGTTTGAGTGTGTCTTGGTGTGGTTTTTTGTTTGCAGATTGGCCATTGCTTCGTCAGTTCAGTATGTAATGTTGCATTGTCTTGTTTGTGTTGCGTTATCTAGCTGTGGGTGTTTGTATTTTGACTAGTGGCGCTTGCATGTCTCTGTTGGGTGTGGTGCTTGCGCTTTTCTGTTGTGTGCGCGCATCGGGTGATAGTTGGGTATGTTGGGTTTGTGTGGTGGTTTGTTGCTTTTGCTGTGTGAGGTTGTGCGCACATAGGGTGGTTTGTTGCGTGTCATTTGGTGTGAACAAATGTTTTTGAGAGAAAACGGTTGTGGAACATCATGGGCTGTAAACTAACAGTCTGCCATGAGTTCTAATAAAGATGCTCAAAGGCTGCATAGAGAGAGAGAGAGAGAGGATGGGAAGCGGGAGAGAGGAAGTTGGTGAGGTAGAGAACAAACTGTGAATTTATCTCTTTAGATCATTAGATCCATCCAATGTGGAGTGGGTGTGTGTGTTGTTGGCCTGTCCTCGTAGAAGGAGAGGTCTTAATAATGAAAGGAATACGAACTCAATGCACTACCCTTTGCACAAATTTGAAAATACTTTGATATGGCAACCATATCTTTATCATCAATGTTCCAAACGGTGAAGATCTTGTACAATTAGTCCTACCTCGCCAACTAAATGATCAAGAAACAATTGCTGTTGCAATTTAAAGGCATCTAGAATACACACTCAATACATCATGAAACTGTGCCATAAAAGCATTATACACCTTAGCTAATACACTGGTTTATAAACAAACGAAGGTCAATTTCTTCACACAAAAAGAAGATAGTATGAAAGACACAAAAGCCTCCATCACAACGCATGGAGACAATAGAGACAAAATAAGCATAGGCACACTTTTGCATGGATTCACTAGTGCACATGTTATGTTTGACAATGCAAACTAGGTGTTTGCAATACCTCCAACTCACGACCAAAAACCAATATTTAGGCTCAAAGATAAAAACTGTGAGGGAACAAAATTACTCGATTGAAAAAACTTACAAAGTAATAGTTAGTTTAAAATGGGAAATTCTTTACAGAGATTTACGACATGCTTTGCATGCACTAGTTCTTTCTTTCATAAGAAACATTGCAAGATCTACATGGATATGAATACAAAAAGCAAAGCTACATGGGTGTGAACTCATAGCAAAAGACATTAAAACACCTACAATCGGATCTAGTGTATTGAGACCCAATGCAACTTCAGGCATCACTAGACTACCTTTGATGAAATTTCCATTGATCAGGTAGCTAGCACCCCATTTTTCATAAAATTTACAAGCGGAAAGGCTAAGTGGACTCATCAGCAACTTTCTCCAAGAAAATTGCAAGTGCATGAACCTAACCAGAGAAAAAAGTATATTTGTGTGCATGAGCTAATATGAAATGATCCAGTGACATGTGCATGCTATTATAACCGTTGAACACAAGCATTGAGAACCTCCAAAAAGCGGCCGAGACAATGTTCAAACAAGTACATGACCTGTTCTATATCACAGAGGCGAATTCTTAGTGAGCACTTTCTTTGGATAAGAAAAATATCCCTCACGATAATTATGCAACAAATGATGAGATTACACAATTCATGGGCAAATAAATATCCTGTGATGCAAGGCTATTAGATTCTACCATCTATGATATCCAAAGACAATGTGACATCCATAATTGCAAAAAAAACAATGACACCCGGCAGAGGGAAGGAACCGTCTAGTTGGTTGAGAGCAAGCTTGCTCTCTTCAACCTTTCTAGCTCTGCAAGAAGTGAAGGTTACACACTTGACACCTGAGGCTAGATTGAAGATAGTAGAAGAATTTGGTTGTACACCAAGCATGAGGAGGGTAGAGGTGGTACTGCAATTGGAGGTACGATCACACTTCAAATATGGTATAATTAGAGAATGGCATGATGCTAAACATAGGTGGATAGCTTTACAATGTGTTATGAAAGGGTTGCACTTTACAGAAGTGTCAGTTTATGCATAGAGGGATGCCTTTTGTGACACAGGGTAGAAAGCATTGCATATCTTTTCCACTAGGTGGCCTAACTGTGCCCAATCAAGCCCAAGACTGAGTATTATCTAGGAGGCTGGTAGTTTTAGTGCAGCTTGTTCTATGTCAGACATCCTTCTTCTTTGGGCCTTGCGCATAATGACAACTTGAATTTTGAGACCTATTTTTACCTCCCAAAGAAAGGAACATAATCTAAAAAACTTTTCAAGCCCTAATTTAGAGAGCGCCCAATTGGAGAGATAGAAGATGGCAATAGGATATATGCAATGGTTTGGTACCATTCTTCTCCTGGCTGTGTTAGCTTGGAACCCTCTCCATTTATCCAGTTCCTTCTTGAACCTTTCTAGGGGCCATTCCCTCTTGCCCTTCATAGTAATCTCAAAGCCCACCAGGAATCCCAAAAGCGTAATTCCTTTAAGAATCTTGTGGCATCATAGTTCCTTCAAGACCTCTTGATCCTCACAAATAAGGTTGGCATACCCTATTTTTGAGTGATTAATCATTGAGCTTGAAGCCTTACAAAACGTATTTAAACGTTTCATAACTCCATTAATATCTAGGGAGTGTTTCCTGGAGGTTAAATTCATGTCATCTACAAATTGTTGATTTACAAGCTATTCCCTTAAAGGTAGTTGAATACCTTAAAGGTAGTTGATTCCCTTAAAGGTAGTTGAATACCTTTGATGCTACCATCCTCTACTTGATGCTTTAAACATTCTATAACTCCATTTTCATCTTAGGGAGTGTTTCCAAGGGTTTATATTTGTGTCATCTGCAAATTGTTGATTTAGAAGCTATTTCGCTAAAGGTGTTCCATACCTTTAATGCTGCCATCCTCTACTTGCTTCTATAAGAGCTAGCCTACCTTTACTTGCTTTTGTAAGAGCTAGCCTAGAGAGTCAGTGGCCTATAGCAAAGACAAGAGGATCTAAAGATAGCCCTCCCTTATAGACCTTTTGAGTATGAAGGGCTGTGTCATCGGTTTGGCGATGACAAACGACAGGCAGGCAAAAAGCAAGGTGAGAAGAACCTCAAAATAGTGTGGCTCGTGGCTGGACCAGAATAGCGTGACACGTGGCTCGACCAGAGCTTGAATTTTGTATCGATCGCACTATGCTGCCTGCCTAATAAAACGCACTACACTGAAGATAGATGACAAACAGGATCCAAAGAGAGGAATTTCCAAACAGACAAGACTGCTGCGATACAAAGATCTACTGTTAAATTCCTTTACATGATTTCTAATCACATCAATATGAAAAAAAAACTTTTACAAACTGAAATGGCTTCTGACTAGACAGAAACTACAGCTGAGCCTCAATAGTGTTGTTCCAAAACTGGAGAACAAAGCTCCTTTGGCAGCCTTTGCCTCGCTCTACATTAAGAACTTCCAGCAGCACCCGCAATTGCAGATTGCAGAACCATTGTTTATAATAGTCCTGCCGCATTTTTTTCTAACAGATTTCAATAATTGGCCTGTTGATAGTTGCTTCCATTTGTGAACTTGCTTCCATTTGGCTAAATAATATTGGTAAACTTCAATAAAACAATTCTACAACCCCTACAAGTAAACAATTCAACCCCACATAAAAACCACATCAGAGTAGTGCCAACCTAGAAGCTTGTATATCCATGGTTTCTTTATAAAGATCTACATCTTGACATGTATCAACTTTCCACCACCCTTTCTTGATTCCATGAGAATCCACCCTTGCCTTATAGGGGGGCCCAAAAATCAAGGCTGAAGTATTGCCCTCTCCATGTTGTTCAGCAAAAAATTCTTTTGAATTTTCTATGTTCGTCACTCCAGGTAATTTCTCATGATCAGACGTAGTTTCTTGTAACCCTGGAACTGAAATGTGACTTTTCCTGCAGTCTACCTCTTCCAGCCTACCAGAGTGACTCACATAGGCTGCCCTTTTCAAAAAATTATCTTCATAGATTTTTAAACATGAATCAAAATCCTCCTTATTTTCTATCTGTTTTATTTTATCCAATAGAGAGTTGAAGAGATCCATCTTCCTCAATCTCTCTTTCCCTTCGATGCTCTGGACTTTCATTCTTTTCATCTCTCTACGTGCGCCATTAAAACCCATATATATATCCTCATTTTCCAGCATGGTATCCCCCCGTTCACCTCTATGCAATTTCTGTAAACTGCGATCAATGGCACGCCTAAGCTTCTGTCTGTGAGCTTCTTTTCTCTTTGAGCTGCTTCTTAGCCTCACACGTAGCCCAGCAGATAACATTGCCGCATCGACACCTCCATCTACTGGTTCACTTCCTGAACTACCTTCAATCAGCAAGTGACCTTCTGGTGACAATCCCTCCAGGCTTTCAGCATTCACAGCAAAAATCTCCTGCAAAAGTGACATATTCTGCATGTACCGATCAAAAGCCTCATCCTCAGCAGCAATACTGGCTTCTGTACAATCCGCTAATTTCTGAAACCTCCAAGTATTAATAAAGGCTGCTTCCTGCAATCACATGAACATCATATCAGAAATGCACTATGTTTCATAAATGGAACATAAAAGCCACCCTTGACAAAAAGCAAGGGCATAAAATGCTCATGCAATCCTAGAACCAAGGAAGCTATAGTCCAATTCACCTTTCTGGTAATATGCCCCATAGGCTTGAGTGTCTTCAACCGTAAACTGTCATAGGAATTTCTAACAGCAGCAGATGGGACTGGCGTATGTGCGGGTGCTGCAGCAGCAGAACCTTGTGGGCTCTCACCAAAAGGGCTGGACTTGAATACTGTGTGGTATCAAACAGCACACACATTTCAGCCCTCTGCTAAATGAATGACCAGAACCAAAGTGTAAAAGCACTACCTGGAACCCTACAAACTAGAGAATCATAGAACAACTAGGCATCACCATGAATATAGCACGGATTTCTAGCCTTGACACAGCAGCCTTTGCAAGAATGGAACGGACACCTGATCATCACAAGCACAGATAATAAACACTACTGTTCACTGTTGCTCTCCATTGCAAATGAAGCCAAAATGTACATCTCAATCCATAATATTACAGTAGTACAACCCAGATAAAAGCTGGGAATTCATGATGTCCATCCCATAATTGAAAGCACAAGGACCACCAGAAGGACTACCCTATCTACAAGTGTCAGATATACCCACAAAAAACAATGCACAATTGCAATTTTAGAACGTCTATATTCCGACTAGCCCCATGCACCAAATAAATTGATGTCAGCACACGTGACCTACGCAAAAAGAACACAGCTTACAACAAAATTGTTAGAGGAAAACAGACAGCTTACTATTATAGTAACATCTAACTCTATGTACATACTACATAGCTAAATTTATAAACTTAGACTTATACAGAAAACAAAGCGTCTGCACTCTGGTTGCCCTGTTGTACTACTCTTCTTCACTACACAGGTTATTTCAAATACAAGCTTGCAGTTTTAAGTCATGACCTCCTTTCTATTGCACAAGTCTCCCTAGTTTCTCGAACTTTGTATTTTCTAAGCTCTGCAATGTTTCTGAATAACTTCTATGCAATTCTGCAATAATAGCAGGTAGCTAGCTTATAATACCCTTCACTTGCACACCGAAATGGCTGGGAGTGGGAAATCCTGCCAACAAAGTGTCTGCAACGATGCCAACCCTCTTCCATCTGCTTCGGCTGCAAAACATCTCCCTTCCACTCTAAGCTAAAGCAGAAGGCTGCTTAGTGCTTACTGGTCTCTAAAACAGCAAAGGAACTGACCCAAACTTGTTGCGATTAATGGTTGCATTTAACTAACACTATGGGTCAATCTCAGAGCTCAGTTGTCTGCTTGCAACAAATCAGTCAATAGTGACAAAAAATGAAAGGTCAGCTGCAAAAACTGCCCCAAATTTCATACTTTACTGGCAAGGGACTGATTCTTGCACAAGTCCAATGTAAAAGAAAAACCACAAAAGCCAACCCTGTTGGAAAAAAGATTTCCTGATCAATTGCGGCAGACAACGTGCATGTTACTTGCTCGAACTTTGAAAGAGAGGAGAGATAGGAGCGACACACAACACACAATTGGGCTGCGACTGTCTCTTGAAAAATGAATTTTCATATTACTTGGAGCTGAATACAATGATGAAGTGCAAGGACAAAGCGTCCTGCCCTAGTTCCACACTGAAGTCTAGGTGATACTTCACCACCTCTGTTGGATGGCCAGTCTTCAAGGCTGGTTGTTAGCTACTCCAACTGGATGCTGAACTGCAGCCTAAAAAACACCGTCTGCTTCGAAGTATGGATGACAACTGACGCTTAAGCTGCATTTAAGCAACACGGAGTATTCCAAAAGAGACGACTACTAGGTCTGAAATGGTCAACCTATAGGCGTGAAAGACCAGACTGTAGATCCAAATGGATGATGTGGCATAGGTGCCTACAGAGGCAGGCACAGACAAGTGGTCACCTGGGCAGCTAAAAAGACAGTGGGCTGCCTGCTGAATTGCAGTCATAAAGACAAGATCTAAGTATTGACGCACAACAAAATCCAAGCCTCATCCCAAAAACCCTGCTTTTGTCCTGGGGCTGGAACTGTGCACAGAAAGTGACATGTGTCTTGCCCAAAGATAGCTGAGAAACCAAGCAATGTGTCCAGTGGATGCATATGACACTAGTTTCACTGTGGTCAGGCATGCCTCTGTGAATTCAGACTGACTGAAAGCTGCCTATTAAGTAGGAATGAAGGAACCTAAACTTTCCCGTAATCCAGGAGACTGAGGGATTGTGGATGGCCTCATCACTGTCGACAAGATCAAGAGGTACTGACAAGGGAGATGGTTAACTTTAATTTGTATTGTGTTCCATCATGAAAATAATCTCCAGGGTTTAAGCACATATATTTATCCTGCTGGTAACAACGCAACCTCTGTAAAGGTAGCAAGATCGGTTCATCCTCATCAACTAAATACAACTTACAGCCCAAGTTAAAGGCCAACCAATAACAAACTAGTTGACCAGTACCAAGATGCTGGACTCATTAACTCCAGCCAACTTGTAAGACAAATCGTTCAGGCCACCAACAAGCAATTGTGCACTTGTCCCACTATTCATCCTCCAGCAAACATCCATGGTCTTGAAAAGCAGCTACATCGCCAGCCCTTTGTAATTGTGCTCTAGGAGCATCCCTGTAACATTTCATTCAATTATTTCCAAGAACAGGTACCAGTACAAATGGCATTGACCAGACTTGAATTCTGAAGTTGATATCCTTTTTGCAAAAGAAGGACTCTGTTAGAAGATAATCACATTGCATGAATAATAGTTCCTAGTTTGATGCTACATACCAAAACACACCCTCCTTGGGAAAGTATAAGGGATTTCCCGATGGTGATACGTCTGTACGACCTGAGAACAAGAACGCTATCTTCTTGCCTTGTCTCTCTGCATGATGAATTTTGAAACAAATGACGAGCCACTCTAAGCCATATCATACTGTTTTGGACGTATTAATATTTGGTCTTTTACTGCCTGCTCTGTTTTCTCTCTCAAAACATGCCGTGCAGTATGATACTCCGAAACTGTTTGTCTATATATTGTTCAAGACCCTTATACATGTACATTTTCTACGTACCTGCGTAGTCTATACGTTTAGTTTCAATCTTTGACTTTACAAACATGTCAAAGACAAAAACTGCTTCAGCCAGCAAAATGAGTCCCACTCGATCCAAATCAGCTCTAATAACTGTACGAAAAAAATAAACAACGTATTCGGTTTCCAAACCATCTACAACCCTAACGGAAAACTATTGCTTAACAAAGAGAGCCTGGGTTGTCAGACACGCTACCCACGAACTCTGAGAGAAAAGCCTTGCTCTTTCAACCTAGTCTTCAAGCCCCTTACTTAAAACCGGTTGAAAAGCGATGGCAGATATCATCCTCTAAGATCTTTCAAATAAAGCTCCCATTCTCAGCCGCACTCGTTACACCAAGTTGCGTCTCAATCTTCTAGAAAATACACGATTGCTAGTAGAAAAGCGTGTGGGGTTTACCTTGACCTCGCTATGTTCCCGCAAACAGAGCACTTGTGTTTCTTCCTGCCTCTCATTGAAACATTCTTGCCTGCGTCGCTTTGCGCAGTGTCGGTCAGGCCAATCGAAGGTGGAAGTGAGGCTCTAGAAGGGGTTGATGAGGAAACCAGTAAAGAGGGGGGCACCTCCATGTCCGGCTTCACGTAGGCAGCTGCAGGTTGTACGGACCCAGAATTAATACGAAAATGCTGGATTTGCACCCCCAAATCGACCTTTTAGACAAATTGCGGCGTGTCTGTGTGCTCTTTACCGAAGAAAAGAATGATTTCAACCAAAAAGTGAAGTTCCTTTGATAGGGTAAAGGGGCCGCGGGTGCCTTTAAAATGTCATCAAGCCCCCAAATACGGAGGCAGGTGCCACCCAATGCAAGATGATGTGTCAAGCCCTCCTTTCACCATTTTTTGGGGACACAGTGCCTTAGTACAGAACCTGACCGTCAAGCACTGGCACTCATAGATTTCTATCTTCCACAAATTTTTTGAAAAGTTTGAAAATAAGAATTAGCTCCCCATTAAGACCCGATGACAGCGATAGCTGCAAATCTGAATTCTGATTTTAGGAAGGCCATTTCCGCCATGGATTGGTGCTAAAAAGTTAGCCCTCCATAGTATCGGCCCCCTTACCGTTTCTTCCGACGTTTCTTGCTTCGAGGTACGATATGTTGTCCAAATATGGTCGATTGTGGATCCGTAGATTGTTGTCTATGTGGTGATGAGTTGTTGCATGTTGTGGTGGAGCATGAAGTCTTGAAGTTGAGCCATGTTTCGGGAAGTACTATTGTAGTCAATGTTGAAACCCCTTAATGAGTACATAGGCGTTGTAGATGGAATGAGCTAGAGTGAATTTTTCATGGTTTGAAGTGATATTGTTGTTTTGGTGCTTGGTGATTTGTACAAGTTAATGATCGTGATTTGATCTTCATTTGTTTGTTGGAATATGGACAACCAAAATTGACAACCGGTAGTGTAAGTTTGTTGTTGTTGGTAGAGGAGGAGGAAATTGCTTTTGTAGTGCATGTCAATCCCGACCCCATCATGCATAAAATGTGCTGCAATCTTGATAGGTGAGTGTTGGTTGTTGGATTCGTGTGTGTTTCTTGGAGGCATAATATTGTCGCCTGAGGATGATCTCACAGCTCTAGATGTCATGTGCATGGGAAGCCAGCGACCGTGTGTTGAGAGTCTACAAGGTTTTAGTGCCTGCTTCTTGTGATGCAAGGTTTCTTTGGTCCAATGGCCACCAACAAATTAATCTCAACCTCGAGATTTCTTCTTGCACCATTGGGTCCACTTCAATATGTTTATGTTCCAATTTTGACAAGAGGAAAAGGTTTGACGGGTCACGCAGACATGAGAGAGCAGTATAAACTACTCCATGCGCTCTGATGTTGGAAGTATTGAATGCCATTGTCAACCCCTGCAAACCGGTGTATTATCCTAGCAACTGCAAGCTGTGCCAAAATTGTATGTGTGAGATGGTGTTCAAGTGGTTCTTTCCAACTTGGAACTCACGAACTACTAAAGTATGGGTGTCTAATTTTTTGGTGTGTCTGCTTTATAGAGATGTTTGTTTTCCGAACGAGCTTGTTTGCATGTATTTTGGTCACTTAATATGATCCAAAGCACATATGGCTTAGTCCCCATGTTGCTGTCCCCATGAAGATTCCGTCCGCACCATTCACTATCCCATCGCCTATGTTCAAGTTCCTCGAGCATATTTCTATGATCATTCTTGGTTCCAGGCATAGTTCGTGGTGTAGCCCACTTGTCTTCCTCGAGTCTGTTGGAGTTTTGATCATTTTGCTACATTTTTTGTGCCTTATCGCTTTCAGTATGTGTGGATGTGTTTCAAGCATGCTGGATACATATTCGTTGTGATTGTCTTTTGAAGCATTCGTGTAGAAGAGGTGGGGGATAGTATGCTTATGTGGTGGTTCTCTGAGATTGCGAGCCGACTTTGATTTTGTTGAGCAACACAAGGAAAGATGTAGTAAAGTAGTTGGAACTTCCAATATGATCCTAACATAGTAGAAGTTTGTATATCTTTCAAGGAATATCCACGAGTTCTTAGTGGGGCTTGCTTGGCATAGGTCTGGTGGTTGTGTTTTATTTCCCACAGGCATGAGTTCGCTGGCAACAAAGGTTTTTAGCTCTATGAGGGAGATCCCGTTTATGACCAACAATTGTAGCTCCTTGTACATTTCAGAGAGACTCTGTAGCTTTTCAGCATATAGTGTTGTGTATGTTGCTGAAGCAGTGGTAGGTGAAGGGCCAAGTGCAAAGTCATACCATCGAGAGTGTGTGCGGCTCTTCTAGTGTAAGTCATCACTTTGGGTGAGTCAACATCTAAAGTTTCCTTGTGTGAGTAGAACCGTAGCAATGCTTAGACCAGTAGCATGAGTGTGAAGGATTTCCCTGTGCCTGCCTCTCCGGAGAGGAGAATGTGGAACCATGTTTGAGGGTCTTCTAGAATTAGAAGTTTCGAACCAAGTCATAGTATGTGATGTTTGGCATGATAGCGTGTCGGGACTGTTGTTGTTCCTGTCTTGACTTGGTGTTGTTGTGCATTCTCATTTATGTGGCCAGATCGAATTTGTCGTTTGTCATACTGGAAACATCCTCGCTTCAGCTCATGCCAGTGGCAGATATGGAGTTGGTAGATAACGTTGGGTAAGTAGAAATCTTGTCAAACAATGCATGGTTATTTTCAGTAAATTCCATGTGATAATGATACATGACGTGCCATGTCAAGAAATCATTACATAGAGAGTACTCTTCATTCTTGAATGGCAAGTATAGCATGCAGAGTTCTCTATAATGGTTTTCAGGGTCCTTTGCCTTGTTGTAATTGTTAAACCGTACAATTCTATCTCGTTTCCTTGCATGCCTATGTTTGGTCGGTATCGTGTTTTCATTGGTGAAAGTTGCCAGGAAAATATGTTCACAGGTCACGTTTTGTTGCATGTAC
This sequence comes from Dipteris shenzhenensis, assembly GCF_047967505.1. NCBI lineage: Eukaryota > Viridiplantae > Streptophyta > Polypodiopsida > Gleicheniales > Dipteridaceae > Dipteris > Dipteris shenzhenensis. The sequence continues at coordinate 9,516,075 of NC_141610.1, read as the reverse complement.
TTTGTCACAATGTCATCGAAGAATATGTTGGTTATGCTTAGGTCCATCGTCTCTTTAGGAGCAGTGTACATCTACGGGGCTTGTGTTGATGTAATTGAAATCCCTAATTACGCTTGTTAAGGGGAGTGATAAGAAAAGGTAAGTAGCTTGCTATGCACTGATTTGTTGTGTGTTCAGTATCATGTTTCCAACATGGCATATGCATTGATTTGCTGGGGACTCGCTCTATAGGCTTGCTATGAGAGCATTTCAAACTGCCTCTGTAGTCTCTTTGTCGGTTTTTGTCATGTAAGACTGTAGTAAGATTCTTCCGCATGGGGATTTAAGACAAATTGAATATACAGGTTAGCCTCCCAGAGTTTTCATATAGTTGGGTTGAAGTTGTTGGTGTATAAGTCCTTCGGTTCCCTCCTTAAGAAGACTGTTGACTGAGAGATCCCGCTTCATAGTGCTACAATGTATTCTTCGTGTGACATTCCGCTTTATTGGAAGAACGTACCAAAATCAAGTGTTAGTGTAGATTGTTGTGCCAATTTGAAATCTCCTTGAGCTTTGCTTTGTGTGATCTCAAATCCATGTTGTATGGTAGTGGAAATAAGATCTCGATTTTCACCATAGGAGGGCAAGGGAAGCCAAACCATCAGGTTATGCCTCATCTTTGGCAGGTTTTCCTGTGTTTATGGGTTTGTATGTCCTTCTCTGGAAGCTCGAGCAAGGAGAGGTCTATCGTGATGTACTTGTCAATGTAGGCCGTGATGTCATCATTGTAAGAGAAATTGAAAGTTGGTGCACCCTCACACCATAAAACCCATGGTCATGTTGGCTCCCTCTATTTTGAAACTCCATCATACAGAAGAAGAAGTCAAGGCCCAATATAGAACTGTCTTGTTTCAATAAAGATTTCAAAGCTTGGAACTTATGAACATAGTAACGAGCTGTTGTTATCACCTAGGTCCTAGTGGACCATATTTTGGAGAGAATTTTGTATAAGCTATTGGAAGTCAGGAACCTTTTCTTATTGTAGGGTAGCTAAGCATTGAAGCAGAGGTTGCCATAGTCGCTCTATAGAAGAGAACATGACGAAGAAAGTGGGAGGGCCAATTTGTCTTACCATTACGAATAGGTTCTTCTTGAGGCATTGCTTATAGTCTACAAATGTACACAACATATGGAGTCGCCATAGCCAATCTTAGATTGAAGGAGTTTCTCGATGTTTGTGTCAGCCAATGCATCCCTCACTTGTAATGTTTTACCTCTGAGTTGCCCCTTGCGCATTCAAACCCATGTTGATGATGGAACTTGCCAAACCAGAACCTTCATTGTCTTGAAGAACAGGTTGTCTATGCAAGTTGCAAAACGTCTGTCCTAGTTTATCAATTTCCATTTCGAGATCTCTTGGTAGCTTGTATGCTTAGGAATTGTCTATGCACGTGGGTGCCCATAGAAAAGTGTAGGGAATGCCATTTTCTCATAGTGTTTGTCTTTAAATATGCTAAGTGGCAGAAAGCCTTTAGATGGAGTGACAACAATTGGTCTGTCTTGGAAGTCGATAACCTGTTCGCTTGTATATATGCTATGTACCAGAGTATCTGTTTGAATGTCATTGTCCAAGTTTGGATGGCCTTATGTGCCAGACGTATCTTTGCCAGTTGGTTTGCTAAGTCGCAAACTTGACATGTGCTCCACCTAAAGGGGATTAAGTTGGATGTTGTTCAATTGATAGAGAGGCATTTGAAGTAGCTCATGCATCGCACACATTGTCACACTTGGATGAATGAGGCGGCTCATGTAGTTATGTGTGTATTGTAGCCTTTGTTTGATCGCTACCGAGACTGTTGCGTTCTCAGGACATGTTGTGCTCTGTCGGTGTTCGCTAATGCATTTATGACACTTCCATGTAGACCATATTGGATTTTGAATGTTAGCTCTTAAATCCATGTGAAGGGTAGTCTTATCAATACTAGCCACTCTTCCACTCTATTCAGTGTGGATGCATACCTTGTTTTCGCTGGCAATGTCATGTTCCCGAAGTAGAATTTTGGTATTTTTTGTCTCATCAATTTTAAGCAGTTTGAACAAATGCATTGCGCATTAGATGATGTGTCTACGAGGGTGACGTCATGTTGTTCCAGCAAAGACTTACAAATAGAAGGCAACCTCTTCAACTTTGAGTTAAATGACAAAGTACCACAACACCACAACATGCGCATGAGAATCTAGGACTGCCCTCGACCTTTTCCTTGTATGTCATTTGAGGAGAGATGCTTTCCCTTTTTTGTTTATTTGGCACTCTTGGTTCTTGGGCATGTTGAAGTGATTGGTTTTTTGCTTCGTTTTTAGGATTGGGAAGACCTTCCGGTTGCTGCTGACAGTGTCTAGTGCAGTTCATGCAGTGTGTGAGTCATGAAAGGATCTTGCCTTCATCCTATAAGTCTTGTTGTCGTGCACGCTCTCGATGGAATAGCATCCATCGTTGTGTTGCTCATTGTATACTAAAGCCATCTTGTTGGCTGATGAATTGGGTCACATGGACTAGTTTGACTAGCGGCACTTCGTGCTCTTTAATCCAAGTGGTATAAGCCCTCTTTGTTTGAAGCAGATGCAATGGAATAATTGAGGTTGGGCAAGACCAATCATTTAATACCAATATTGTGTTGTTTTCCCATAATAGGTAGGGAGAAGACAAAGTCTATTTTGGCAAAAAAAAGAGCTAAATTTTAACATCCTGTCCCTTTTAATAAGGGGTCATTCTTCAACCCATAAAGCATGTGCGAGCAAGCATGTGTTAAAAATTACCCCTATTCTTGCATTTTTACATTTTCTCATGTAATTGGTTAAACCCTTGTACGTGTTTACATTTTCAATCTTAAATTTGTGACACCCATTCATAAACCTACATATATAAATTAAATTAAGTTGCTATTTTATAAATCCCCTCATGTGCATAAACGTCATGTAAGTCCCCGCATTAAAAAAATACCCCTCAATGCACTAAAGTGCTATGTTACATGTTTTTGCCAAACCCAAATGGGGTCATGTTAAAATAGTCCTTAACCTTGGACTACTCAATTTCAAGAAATGTGACACATAACCCCCATTTTGAATACTATCTAATTATTTTATGGGACACTTAGATTCTTTCTTTGCTTTCTTAAATTTCCTATTGCTTAAGCAAATTCTTGCTTGCTTTTTTGGGCTCGCTCACTTTTTCTTGCTCGCTCTATTGATTGCCTAGATGTCGAAATGTTATTGTAAAGAATGTTGAGCAATGAGTCGTACGTACGTGTTTTGACCAACCACATAACGCAATTAAGTACATCAGTTGTAAAAAGATTCTTCTCCATGAATTCATCATCCCAACATTGTGCATGTCCATTTGCAGTTATTGAAAGTGCAGCTTAGAATGAGTTGAACATACATTTACAGTGCAGTCAGGTCAAAGTGCACTATGGTGAGGTCCTCCTTTGTCGAGTGTTGTGCACTCAATGGTTGAATATGTGAATGGCAATTCAATAATGGTAGGATAACATCTTACGTGGTAATGGTAGGATAACTTATTACATGGAATTTTATAGGAACAATGCTTTCACATAAAGGATAAAACTTATTTCTTGTTTTTCGTGTTGTTACTGTGCTAAAAGATTGAGTGCCCTCAAAAGCAACTTAGCATTGAATGCAAGGGCTTTTGTTTCAGTGCAGCAATATGTACAATCTTGCATAGCTTGAGATGAACAACAATAGTAAAAGTGAAGCTACCTAAGTATTAAATGCAATAGGTTTTATTTCCATCCCAATGTGTGTACAATCTTGCGTCAGTCCAGCTGGAGGGTGTATGCTATAACATAAGCTAGAGCATATAATATGATCAATCATTTGCCTTACATGTCGTGATGAAACCATAGTTGTTTATGGTGAAATTCCCAGAGGGGCGATGATCAATCAACAGGCTCTATGTAGCCACGACACTATGGCTTTAATATGGTTTTTGCCTTCAAATCGGTTTCTAGTTCCCTACTTTTCCCTACATATTGTGGTAGCGATACCCGAGCATGAGCTCCATGAATGAGTAGCACGATCTGAAAACTTCATCTACGTAATACGTAAGCTCCACGAACCTTCACCCCTACGTGCAAACCATCACAAAGTACTACATGGCCTTCCAATGAAGGAATGTAGAAGATGTTCTATGGACTAGTGCAAATATAATAGAAAGGTCAGGTAGGATCATGGCTCACACGAGAGCCCACGCACGTGCCACACCCAAACTTGTTCAAATGACCATTTAAGTCGGTGAATTGTAGAACTCCTTTTACCTGAGCACAAAATGGAAAATAAATTAACTGTGTGAGCTACTTGTGTGTGCTTAGGGTCTCATGAAAAACTAGAACCCAAAGAAGGGGCACCTTCTAGCCATAACCACACTTGATGTGCAAATGCATCCTGGAGAGTAACACGGATCTTCCATCCTAAATAGCTACAAGAATAGCAAAGTCAAATATGGCTAATGTATGCTGACCATGCATGTTATTCACCACATACATTACGATCCCCTCGTTGTTGAATTTTTGCACTATGCGTGTGAGGGTTTGTCTTCGATCGGTCATTTGTGACAACTACACAGGGAAAATTGTGGTGAGTTTCAAAAAATATTTTCACAAAGAACATATGCAGGAAAGGGTAAAGACTTACGGTCGCACGATCTTCAAGTTTTGGCCATCCGCTATGATGATTTGTTCAGACAATAGGCCGTTAAGGTCCACCTTCATGACGACAAATGCAATTGTCTCAATGAATGGAAGTGAAAGACTCATTTCCTATTTTCATTTGTTGGGAGACCCATGGCACATATGTACTAATAGCCTTCTCTGGGACAAACAAAAAGTAGACTATCGAAAGGTTCTCCTTTCAAGACACTGGTGGTTGCATCTACACGCAAAGATACAAAAGCCACCTTCACCAAGGCTTTTCTTAGCGATCGTAGGGACTTCTATGATGTAGACCCCATCAACCTCAAGGACGTATTTCATCTTAAACATGTAGGCATGCGGAACATGTAAGGTAATTGTCTGGCAGCAATCACGATCGGTTAACTCAACCCACTTATACGTAGCATACGCAACATCTCTTGCCTTGAACATGCCATACTTAGCAAGGACTTTAAAGACCTTCAAAAGCAAAATGATAAGCAACATGTTGTGACAAGCCACTGATCTTTATCAGGTGGAGTGCATTGGAGTTTAACGGTTTCAACTCCCTTGGTTTCAATGCTTTACAAAACTTGGGGTACTAGTAGGGAGGATGTCTTTTGCTGCTTTCTTATTATCTTCCTTGCTATCTTCTTCCTTTTTAGTCGCACTAGCAGTTGTTGCAATCAACACTTGCACATACTTTAAGAAAAGCACACAAAACAATGGAGCTTAGGTTTTGTTTGTAATGGGAAATTATGAAAATTATAAAGTGGGGGAACACTTACATGTGTATTGTTTCAAAAACTGGTGGTGGAGGGGATGTGAGTTAAGCCATACCTTGCTTTCATGTGTTTCGAATATGCTTAGGAACTTCTCAACTTTGTGTTCTTGGAAAAGATAATTGCAGGAAGGTAAATACACACGGATCGTCAATTTCGGGAGTTAATAATCACTTGCTGAATAGTGTATCATGTCAAACAAGAAATCCCCCAGGCTATACTTGCAATCTCTTTTATGGCATAGTTGTTGCTTGTGTAAGATCATGTCAATTGAATCATCTTGTTCAATGTCTACTCAGGTTCATGTTTCTATAGACGTTCCAAGGGTGACAACCTCTTCCTGAAATGAGACCTTGGTAAAGCAAACATCATTTCTAGCTTTAGGCGCTATATTTATTTCAACAATTGTTTCAAAGTGAGCACAGTTTGCAGTTCTATCGAAATGCAAAATTTTCAAAGGATTCGAAGTACATTTTTGCCCACATTGCATGCAAATTATTAAAGAACATGCATATACGGGCTTTTGAAGAAGTTTAGAAATCCACAAAATAGCAAACCGATCACCTCAGAGACGTGTCATGTGTTGCTGCATCCATTCAAGGTACTCTTTGCAAGACTAAGCCCCATGCAATGCCCGTATAAATTCTAAAGACAAGCATGTTTCCAAACAATTCACTTGCCAGTTCATCATTATTTTGCAAACATGCTATAAGTTTTTGAACTGCTACAACACAAAGCTCCTCAAATGTCACACTTTCTTGTATTAGAAATCTTATTGTATCAAACAAACAATCACCTGCTATACAATATAGCCCTTGCTTTTGCTACATGTCATCAATTATTTCACAGGATAGCCCTTGCTTTTGCAACATGTCATCAATTATTTCACATTCATAGTTAGCTATATGGTATAGCCCTTGTTTTTGCAACATGTCATCAATTATTTCACATGAAGCCATTGCAGGAAAAATTGCAAGTGCAAGCTTTTAGTTCTTATCCCCCCCCTTTTTCCCTGCCCCCAAGTAATTTTGTTCTATGTTAAGCATACCACTATGCCATGTATACAAATGCCTAGCTTGAATTGAGATTGTCCTCACCAAGAGACATAGCATAAGAGATTTAATCTAGCTAAAAAAACATGGCAATCTGAGTTTTCAAATGCATGCAACACACAGCATCGCTTTGAAAATTGTGATTTCAAGAAATGATTTCTTTTATTAGTTGACCAATAATTTGTTTCATCGTATGTAGATTTGCAAAGTAGTTTTTCTTTCTATAGCACATAGATTCTAAAAAATGGTTGTATGAATTATCCAAGCAATGACCTTTTTCTAGCATTTACATAGATTTGGAACATAGCATTTTGAATTAGCTTAGCAGTAGCTTTTCGTACAATGTATAGATTTGCAAAATAACTTCTTCTTTTTTGGATAGTGTATACTTTTTCAAAGTAACTTTTTTTCAATTGCTTAAGTAATAGCTTTCCCAACCAGTAGCACATAGTGCTACCTAGCAACTATCCTTGCTAATCAAGTAGTAGCTTTGGAACTAGATTGTTCTTCAGTGCTGCCAATATCTTGCAGTGCATCAGCATCTTCAAAATTTTCCAACGTTGTGTAGGTAGTCAACAGTTCCCAAATCTTAGCCCAAATTGTTCATCAACACATACCGAGCTAGTTCAGCACCAAAACTCTTTTTTGTTCTTTTTGAAGCACTCATCAACAAAAGTGCTTATTCCTAGCAGTGGAGATATCCAAAGGTCTTTGACATAAGCTCAAACTTTGTTGCCATTCCCTAGCTTGATTGTTGATGCCATGCAATCCACATTCTCTGGTTCCACATAAGGCTAGCAGTGCATACATTTGTAGGTATTCTTGCCTATTCTTTTTAGGCTTGTTTGTGTTTTGCAAACTGAACATGCAGTAGAAAATGAATGATCAGTTTGTATGAATGTTAGCTCACCACAGACCTACAAAGAAATAGAGCATTGTGGCAAGAGATGATCATGTGTCAAATTCAAGTAGAACTGCAAATTCATTAAATGTTACCAAGTGTAAGACAAAACACCACAATATGCCCTCCACTTACAAATTTAGTGTTGTTGCCTTGACCTTGTTAGTGCTGGTAAACTTCAGTGAGTCTTTGAATAGCAGGTGCATCAACTAATTGGAGTAGCTTTTGAAAATGTTGCAAATTGTAATTGCTTCTTACTAGTGCACTTTTCAATGACTACATATTTTATCACATAAATACTAGGTGGGCCATCATTCAATGCATTTAGCATCTCATTTTCCACGTGCTCGCGGTCTCCATAAACATCAGCTGTGCAATAAAGGACAAAGAAGGGGGTAAGGGGCAAAGGAGAAGAAAGAAGAAACTCGCATTGGGATTGCTATCTCACTTGATTGCTAAACATCAACATTGTAGAAAGAGCCACTTATAAGCAATCATCTATGCCTATGTCATCAATATCAACATTGTAGAAAGAGCCACTTATAAGTGATCATCGATGCCTATGCCATCAACAACTTTTAGGTAATAGCTTGTGAATTTCCCACTTTCATGTGTCCTGGCATCTTCTAGTACCACTATGGTGATTGATCCAACTAGATATGCATCAGTGCTTTGTAATAGTTCTGCGATTGATTTATTCTCAAAGAATGTTAATTTATTCTCAAAGAATGTTAATTCAATCTTGATGGCAGCAACATGATGACTGTAGTTCATGTTACTTTCAATGTTAACGTTGAATCTCATTTCTCCCATTCAGGCTTTTTAGTAGCAATCCAAAAGTTTTCAATTCTTACATAGCTACCTGGCTTGATTATTTTCTCATGCTTACTGATGATAAGGTCTTTGTCAATTTGCAATGAAATTGTTGTAAGATCTTCCTTGTCTATCAAATCTACTCTTATATTGGGGTACGATGAGTCCTTATTCCTATCATACGTGTCGTAACAATTCAAAATTAGTCCCTTGAATATAAATCGTTGCATGTTTGGAATTATGCCTTTTATCATAATGGCTTGCAACTCAGAACTTTCTCTCTTTTGTGACTTGTTCCTTGCTACTTTTGTGACTTGTTCCTTGCTACTTTTGTGACTTGTTCCTTGCTACTGAATGATCACTCCCTGCTCTTGCGCTTGCCGCTCCAATGGTGGACATTTGAAGTCATGGTGCAGAGAGACCTCAAAGCAAGGCACACTACTCTCTATGTAGTAACAAGATTTACAAAATATCAATACTATCTAGCCCAGAGAAAATATATCTGATGCAGTAGACCTTGCAAGGCCCACGCATCCCATCAAATACCTTGGGTGGTAGCCAACGCTTCTTAGAAAATTTCTCTCTATCCGCCTAGATTCTTTTCCAATACTTTAGATATGATTCCCCTAAGTATCTTGGTAATAAGTACCCTTTGGAATTTTTCATAAAATATATATGATGTAGCAAACCTTGCAAGGCCTACACTTTGTCCCATCAAATACCTTGGGCGGTAGCCAATGTTTCTTAGAAAACTTCTCTCTATCCATCTCGATTCTTTTTTAATTCTCTAGATCTGATTCCCCTAAGTATCTAGGTAACAAGTTCCCCTTGGAATTTGTTTGCATGCCCTCGATCGCAAATACCATTTTATACTTGCTTGTTAGGTGCATAATCCACAAAATATTTCCACTGTGCAAGATTGTGGAGCCACCCTTGCTTATTCAAATCTTCTAAGCGCAAGCAAAAAGCAAAAGAAAGTTTCGACACAAAAGCCATAGTTTCTCTTATGCAATCAAAGAAATCTGGCTCTGCATCCAAAGAAAAACTAGAATTCATAGAACCCTAGTGTATTTTACAGAACATCCTATGCAATGACCCTCAATTGAAGTATGGCGTGATTGCCCAATGCGATGAACTTATTGACATGGTAATGACTTGCACCAACACACTATGCTTCACTTGCATAGAAGGTTCCCTCATAAAATTGTTAGCCTTGCTTTTTGCAATGCCATTAAAAGTTTTTGGAACAAAGTAACTTGTTGCAACTACTCCCATAAACCCCTATATTTTTGCTAAGAAAGTCTGGCTTTCAGAACCAAAACCAATTTTCCTATCGAGCAAGACTTTCTATTTATCTTGTTGAAGCCACACAACATAGCTACTTCTGAAGAGCTCTACCTTGGTGACACTGTCACTAGAAATCATCCCAAGAGCATCAACCCAAGAGCAATTGACATCCCTATAGCCATGTTTGCTTGGTCCTTAGGCTCCACCATGCCAAGATTTTTCCCAATCGCGTCAAGCTTTCTCTTAGCCATCATAACCAACTTTAAACACATGGTGTGTGCTCTTTGCTTCAACCGCATGCCATCCCAATGAAGCTATTTCTCGCTCGGGAACTTAATTGCACTAGCAGAGTCTGCATGCAACTTTATGTGTCCTGTGATAGTCGTAATAAGCTTGCATAATTTACCTGACCAATCCTCGTTTGTTATGTTTCCTAGAGCTGAGAGTGTAGAATCAGTACATCTCGTCTTTTGCTTATTCTTTGCACAATTCCTTACTTAAAAGCATCCAACAAAGTATCATCTAGCTCAAGCTTCTGAATCATTCTACTGTCAATGCAAGAAATAAGTGAGATTACTTCTCGTTGCACAAGAACATATAGCTTCTTACGTTCACCCATGTCATTTTTGGGATCCATGCCTATATATGTGCCGCACAATGCATACCCAAAGGCTTAGGGAAAACTCAAGCAATGCTACTTGGACCATGCCTAGGAACAACTCCTCCATTACTCCCCTTTTTTTTTCCCTTTCTTTGCTCTCGAAAGAAAAAAGATTTACCACCACGATAAAGTAGCATAGATGATTCCACAAACACCGAAAAAGCTAGAACCACTAGCCCATGAACGTTGCCAAACCACTAGCACACTCCTATAAAATCCTCTTGACTAATCCAAAAATAATTCTTGAAACAATATCCAACAACAACATGACCAAAACACACTTGCATGTCTAAAAAAGGTGATGATCTTGCATGGAAACATATATATATTTGTTGCAAGAAATAAGGCTAAGTTTTGCTAGAACTCATAACTGGTTCTTATAGTTCAAACTTGCCAGGAAGTACAAATCTTGCATGGAAACATATATACATTTGTTGCAAGAAACAAGATTAAGTTTTGCAAGGACTCGTAACTAATTCTCACACTTCCAAACTTGCTCTTCTACAAAGATTATTCCCAGAGAGGTACAAACACCCCACATTTTAATGTTGGAACCCTATCACTAGCACATATCTATTGACGTAGAAGAACCTAATCTTTTGCTTTGGTACATACAAAATAATTTGGTTTTGAGCATTCATAGAAGAACCTAAGCTTTTGCTTTGGTCATACAAAACAAGCTGGTTTTGAGCATTCATAGAGATAGGTGCCCCCCAACCTGCATATTTGTCACTAATGTCTACACAGATTTAAAAAGCCTCTCATTTTTAGGATCATAATGCAATCGAGAGTAGCCTCTGCAATCATGCGTGCTCAGCTATGATATGTGCCTTGCATAATAGATTTCAATGGAAGATTGTTTTTCCATTTTGGCTTTTCGTTATTCCTAATTCAATCCCTAGCCCGGACAAAGGAGGACACCCTTGAAACACCCACTGAGCACCGGGAAAATACCCTCGACACCATGCAAAAGCTGAGAAAAATCACACAGAGGGCCCTTGAAATCCTCCCGCATTAGCGGAGGCAAAGGAGGAAGTGCTGAAAAGGAATCATCAATGTCTCCTACATTTATGGGATGCTTTAGGGCTGCAAGGGAGCTTCTTTTTTCTCAATGCCTTTGTGGTTGCAACCAAACCCATAAAATAAGATCCAAAGATAAAGCAAGTTACACAGCAAAGCAATTCATTTCATTTCTCTTACACAAGCATATCCCAAATGTGAAAAAGCCACACCCTATACATTCAAAGAGGCACACTAAGCACAAGCAATTTCTGTTCATCATTCTTTACATGGTGGGGGGCCCAACCTCCTCTTTCGCCTAGCACCAAGAAAAAAAAGGTTTGGCAATGCACTAAATATACACCATTCTAGCTCATGTAGGAGCAATTGACATCTTTCCACATAACAAGCCCCATACCACAAATGGTGACCATCCCATTCGGATAAAGCAATTATTTTTATTATATTTGCATGCACATAGTCTAGATGTGTAGAACATTGCGCTTTATATATTATGGAAGCATACTAAGCAACGAAAAGCTTCGCTTCATCTATCTTTGCAAGCAAAAGTTTTCCTGAGAGATAGAAGTAAGGAGCCTAAATCTAGAAGCCCAAGGTCAGTATATGGCTAACACCATTGAAGAACCTAAGCTTTTCTTTAGGCAAGTAATGAACAAAAAGGTTTTGGAAGTGCACCAAATATGGACCGTCCTAGCTCATGTATGAATAATTCACATTTATCTACTTAACAAGCCCCGAAGCACAAATAACAACCATTGCATTTAGATATGGTTTTGTTTCGAAGACCCATTTAATGTCATCTCTGTGAAAGGAAAGAACCTCATTCAAAGGCAAGTAGCGTAGATAAGGAAGATCCTCTTACAACAAATAGAGTGTTAGAACCAAAGCCATGTTATGGCTACACTTAGCAAAAGGCCTCTGAATTGAAACCAATGCCATCTCTTGCCCCACTAGAAAACAAAGGATAAATTAATACACAGAGCATGTAATAGTAGGCAAACAAATTCTCCCAAAACACCTTCACATCTTCTCTCCTAAAGCACAAGCCATATAAGTATTTCATGTTAAATTGTTCCGTTAACTCTGCGGTTTGTCGCATCCAAGCCAACAAACTAGTGCCTTGCCGCACACACGCAAGCAATCAAAGGACATTGCAAACCCAAATCCAAATAAATCTTCCATGTACAAATCTTGTGTACAAACCAATATCGCATAGACAAAGTCTATGTGCAAGAGACCATCTCTAATAAAATATTGATCTCAATTTTCTCCCGAACTTAGACTTGCTACAAAATATGAATGGTCATGCTTATACAGGCCTTTAAGGAATAGAAAGAGTCTGGATCTTAGAATAGCTCACAAAATCAAGGCAACTTAACACGTCAACAACAATAGAAGCACTCCCAAGCACAAGGGACATACATGTGACAAATGCACCAACAAGTTCCCACTCCAACCCTCTTTATATAAGCTCCCTACTGACTTTTTTTTTCAAAGAAAGCTCCTTAATGACTTACGTCTCTACCCTATAAATTCCCAAATGAAAAGAAGCAACAACAAATAAAAAAGGCAATGTTCTTGTTTTGCATAGTCAAATCCCATCGAGTTGTCTAGCCTAAACTAAATCCTCACCACTTGGCCAACCAAGCAATCAAAGCAAATAAAGCACATATGCGTAGTATTTCTAAACTATTCAATTCGTTTGGAAGAGAACCGACTACATTGCCAAGCTCAAAGAAGGCACTTTGGAAGACTCAATATCAATTATGAACATAATACCCAATCCATAGCAAGGACAAAACCTTGAGAGCAACCTCAACAAACTTTTAGCCCTGAATATACTATGTGTGCCTACAATGCCCTCTTCTAGCAATAAAGCCTTCAACCCTGAGTTAAGAAAGAGGAAGAGGGAGGGAAGGAGGAAAGGTAGGGGGAAAGAGAAAGTCGTGGCAAATTTTTCTCTTTGCGAGCTTGAGAATTTCTTAACTCATGAGCACAAACTGCTTATGCCATTTGAGCAAACCCTTGCGAGGATACTCCAAAGCACAAGAACCATGCTTGTTTCATTTTAGACAACTCAACACATGCACACCTCGAACCCTACCATAAATTTTTTTAGCGTCGAGCTCCTCGCTTAAATCTTGGTAATCATCTTTGTCATTGCCTTCATAATATCACTCAAGCTTATGTATCCTTAGTTGGGCACACACATAGCTCAAATAACCACATGCAAATGCTTAATCAATCATCTTCCCCACACTCTCCATATGCCATCTAAGCAAACCCACTCAAGGAGTACTCCAAGACACACAGCACATTTTGTGAAGGTGCTTGCAAATACGAATGCCCCACGAACTTCCTATGCCACTTGAACAAATCATTCTAAGAATACTCTAGAGCACAAGAAGCACGCTTGATTTGCATGCAAACACTTAATTAATCATATACCTCACCCTCTCCTTATGCCATTTGATTAAACCCTCACAAGAGTACTCTCAAGCACACATCACATATTTGAGAAGCGCACCCACAAAAGACGGCCCACAAACTTCCTATACCATTTGTGCAAACCCTTATCGAGATGTTCAAAGCACAAGAAGCATACACATTTCATTTCAAGGACACCCTAAACCCCGTTGCAAATTTTTTAGGGCCAAGATGCTCATTGAAATTATAGTGCTGACCCTTGACAATGTACTTGTAATGTCCATAGAAATTTCCCATGAAACAAAATGACTAAAAGAAAAATTCATTAACCTTAAGACCATGGTTAATCCCTTTCCACTTGAAAGAAACCCTTTCCAAATGTGTGCTTCCCTCACTAGAGTGTGCTCCTTTGTTTACGTGATTCTCTCTAAGCGTATCAAGGGGCCGCCCATTGTTTGTGTGATTCCCTTATAGCTCTTATCCCAAGAGAGTCAATAGCATTGCTTGACATTCCTATTGTTCCTCCTAAAATGCTTTGTTCAGAAGTTCTCATAATGTTCCAACAACCCCTGGCAATGCTCCCTATGCCCACAACCCTTCTTTCTACAACTACTCCATCAAGTTGTTGCACTTTCATTACCCCCTCATTGACTCTTGCTTTTGTGCATTTTTAAACTCCAATAACATCAAAATCATCCCCACAATGGTTATCACCTCATAATTGCTGTACAACTCCATCCCAACAATCTAGAGAGTCCTAGCATCTAACACTGAGTCCCTTCTTGCCACAATTCATAGCAAATTATGGAAATTGTCCTACTCAATCAAGCAAGTAATGTTTCAACATCAAGTATATCTATTTTAAAACCTACCCTAGTTCACAAACAAGGCTTCGGAGTCGCATTGGAGAGCGAATCCATCTAGTCAATCTAGCAAGCAATGTTTCAACATTAAGTATAACTATTTTAAAATGCAGTCTAGTTCAGAGACCTAAAAGGCCCACACACTACAACTCTCTCAAGCGCACTACAACTCTCTCAAGGCTTCAGATTCACAATGGAGTGTGTTCCCAAAAGATTTGAGCTCAATGTCCCAATCATCATCCATCCACTTTCCAAGATCCATTTCCTTGAAACATTTTTTCCCCATTTCGGGACATGGATGATGCAATGCCTGCAAACTTCTGTAATGGCATGCTTAGATCAGCACCACTAGAAGAAAGGATGCTCCCTGGTTATAACTAGGACTTCATATGTTACTAGGAAAGCAACATTACCCAATAAAATTATCACTAGTTGCCCCATCTCGTGTAGTCGCATTCCCAAGCTTTCGGGACACCAACAAAACTCGCAGTTGGCCGCTTCAAAAAATCTTGACCTGAGAAAACTACAACCTCTAGTGCAGCCAGTATATTCTTCATCATCTGAGCCGTGGGCAGACACCATAACAGCAAACCTTTCTCCGGATGGTGGATACTGGTCCATCTAGATACGAAGAACGATATACCTCAAACATGCAGCCAAAAGCATCTGACAGGAAGCCCAAGAGCTGTGACACAAAAAGTTACAATAAACACAGAGAATAGATGTGTCACGTAATTTATCTCAACATTGCTACAAAGTTACAGGATTGCCAAACCACAGTGGAGGCCCTGGACAGACCATAGACCAGAGCTGCACACCAGAACTCTTTAAAGATGATGATTGCACAACACTTCCTCTGCCAGAGCAACAGTGCAGCAAGACAACTATTCCTCCCCCGTAACAAGAATTTAACATACATTGTAACTACTCATCAACTCTCAGTATCCATCTGATGCATCAGATCGATGAGGTCAAGACTGCAATATTGCCGTTGGAGTGTACCACCCCAAGCGTATTTCTGCGGACCTCTTTGCCCTGGATAGACGAGACTTCCTGTGTGCTCCTTTATTTCTGTGGATAACACCAACCTTCACTGCTTTATCGATTACTGAGAATGCCTCTGAGATTAGAGTTTCAACAGGTCCAAGTAATTCACGTGAAGGTTCAGCAGTCTTCTTTAGTTCCTCAATTGCAACCAAGGCCTGTGACAGTGACACACAATACTCCTTCAAATACTGCCATCATGTGCAGGTTAGACAACCAGTCAAAACTAAATCCAGAGGAAATAAGGTATGCCCTCTTTCAAGATCCAATTAAAATGATCACACATCAGCTGTGTTAGTGGCTTTTTCAGACCTCATGCTGCTTTCATTCAGACTTGCAAAGAGAAGTCACCAAGTCAAGGGTGGTCTAGCTATCATAACTGTAACTAGCCCCTGAAAAGAATATTTGGAGATTCGAGAAAGAAATGACACAAATTAAGAAACTCTGCCACCATTCGTATCAGAAAGACTTGCACCTGTCTGAAAAGTAGCACTTGCTAGCATAGAGAACTGTACATAACATCATGCGTAAAAATGTATGGCATATCAAATGCATGTCTGGCCAGCTAACGATTGATGGGCCAATCTGGGCCACAAAGATCAAAGAAAGGAAATTTCATGGTATCATAAATTGACAGCTCGGACTAGTGGAGATTAACCACCACATGACAAAGACACAACCAGCAGCTAAACCTGGTCATAGTAAGTTGGCGCCAGAGCCTTGTGATGAGACACATTACATCTAAAGTCACAAGAAATTCTACTGTTCCAATTACTACACTTTACTTAAGAATCTCCTTCACTAAACTTTAACGGTGCACATGCGCACACCCACGAGCTAACTATGATGAACGCAGGGACCATTTTTACTTTCACTTTACCTCCTAACAGCTATTCCAACTTCAGAAACAAATTTCGCCTAGGACGACCGACTTCAAACCGATCGAAGGCCTACGTAGGTATTTCTTAGACTTGCAAGTCAAAAGTTACGAATGAGCCAGGATGGTCATGTATATCGTACAAAACAAAGCGTTTCAGCAGGGTTGAGCTAGAAGATCATACTGATTTAGCATAAGTGTTAAATATCAGAGAAACCAGACAACGGAGGCTTAGCACCCTACGGCCCTCTATGAAAAAAAGGGCGTGTATACCATCAGAAATAGGGACGATTCAGTATGACAATAACAAACCTTTTTCATCCGGGTGGACATCTCCGATTTGCGAGCTTTATTGTAGATTCGGTTCTTCTCTGCCTGGCGAGCTCGTTTAGCGGCAGAGTCAGCCTTCTTAGTGGGTTTAGTGGTTTTAGTGGAAGGGGCAGCGGCAAAGGCTACGAGCGAAGGTCTTCTGGAAAGGGGTCGACAAAGCAAAGGTCCTGCAACAAGGAAGGAAGCTGAGGAACACATCCTGGACGAAGTACGAGTCAAGCAATGCGTGAGCATTTAAATCAACAAAAGGAGGGCAAAAGCTAACCATAGGAAAGAGGGTCGCCGAAGAAGTGCTGCGAGGATGAGGAAGGCAAGAGATTGCTAGTGCGGGGGGGAGAGGCGAGTGGAGAAGGGGGGGCCAGGGAGACGGAGAGGGAGAGGCGAGACAAGGGCATGCAAAGCACAGCCGTAGCCATCGAACAACAACAACAACAACAAGATACAGCTTGCTCATACTTATCTTTTCATAAGTCCCTCTATCTTTTTCCTCCATATCAGGTAACAACCACAAACATAGAGTAGCATTACATTGAACACAATTCTTTGAGGCTTATCAACACTTATTTTCACTTGGCATGCTAAAGAACTTCATGCTCATGGACTTCATTTACTTTACGGGAATCATGTTAGTGAAAATATTGTAAAGTAGCACCACTTGGCACGAATAGAGAATCTAGACATGTAACTGGGTTTGACAAATGGGATTTCTTATCGGTTCTCTTACTACCATGTTGTCTTTTGCTAGTCTTCCAAAGGTAAAAGGTAAATTCTTACAAGTCTACCCATAATATATCAACGTGGGAATCCAAGTTATGGGACCCTTCAAATTTCCTCCCTATCACTGATTGAGTCTACATTGTGTATTCATCGTAATATGTCACATTCATGTTTTGGAGACAATTTCCTTGATACAGATCTCCTCATTTTCTCCTTTATAATTTGATGTTCATCATGCTTTGAAAATTCAAATAGTCCCTTCTCCTTGTTTGAGGAAGAGTACCTTCATTTCAAAAATAATTACAAAGGAGAAATAAAGCTAAGTAAGTTTTTAAAATGTTTGATAACATTCTCAAAGTATTCATACAATTCATGACGTTGCATTATACATTTAAAACATGCCTCAGTTCAAGGAGATATAAGGCAAAATGTTTTCCTAAGTTGAATGTTCTCTTGAATCAAAAGAGTAGATGGAACTAGGAATAAACAACCTCCAAGAGGATTTATACAACCCTTATATGGGCTATCATCTTGCAAGATAGTGTTTGACTCATCACATTGAATGTTCCAAGATTCCTACATATTCTTCTATATAAATTTGGCATGCTAGGTTTGTATAATGAAGAATAACATCGATCTTGTCACTACACTTTGCTACTTCCTCCATTAATTGAATTCTACACTTTACATTCCACTCCAAAGTGAGTATTTGATGTTCTAATATATGGATGGATTGTGGTGTAGATAAGTGAATCGTCATACCAATATGTAAAGTTGGCGCCACAAATGTCTATTTCTAAAAGAATGTTAGTCTAGATGTGGTCAAGTCTTGATCCGTGGATAGTACTTGGTGATGTAATGATTTGTTGCATCGAACAAGAAGAAGAAGAAGAAGAAGAAGATACAACTCGCTCATATTTATCTATTTTTTTGTTTTTCATAAGTCCCTCTATCTTTTTCTCCATGCAAGCATTAATAAAGTAACAACCACAAACACAGAGTAAAGCATTACACTTAACACAATTCTTTGAGGCCTATCAACACCTATTTTCATTCTAATAACTATAAAGAACTTCATGCTCATGGACTTGGGTTGATTCCAATATAAGAACTAAGCTAAGAATGTGGTGTAACATTATCTATGTACTAATTTGTTCATTGAATCTCATTTATGTTAGGCAAATCATGTTATTGAAAATATGACAAAATTTGTAAAGTAGCACCACTTGGCATGAGTAGAGAATCTAGCTAGACATGTAGTTAACTGGGTTTGACAAATGGGATTTCTTATTGGTTCTCTTACTACCATGTTGTCTTTGCCAATCTTCCAAAGGCAAAAGGTAAATTCTTACAAGTCTACCCGTGATATATCGATGTGAGAATCCAAGGTATAGAACCCTATAAATTTCCTCCATATTACTAATTGAGTCAACATTGCGCATTCATTGTAATATGTCACATTCATGTTTTGCAAACAATTTTCCTTGGTATAAATCTCATCATTTTCTCCTTTATAATTTGATGTTCACCATGCTTTGAAAATTCAAATAGTCCCTTCTCCTTGTTTGAGGAAGCGTACCTTCATTTGAAAAAAAAATAACGAAGGAGAAATAGAGCTAATAAAATTTTTAACTATTTGATAACATTCTCAAAGTATCCATACAATCCATGACGTTGTACCACTTTGTGCATTCGACATTTAAAACAGGCCTCAGGTCAAGGAGGTATAAGGCAACAATGTTTCTGTGAGTTGAATGCTCTCTTGAATCAAAAGGCTAAATGGAATAAGGAATAAAAAACTTCCAAGAGGATTTACACAACCCTTGTATGGGCTACCATCTTGCAAGATATTGCTTGACTCATCATATTGACCGTTCCAAGATTCCTACATATTATATAGTGACTTAAAAAATGCTTCTATAGAAATTTGGCTTGTTAGATTTGTATAATGAAGGAATTTTCCTTTTATAACATCGATCTTGTCACCACACTTTGCTACTTCTTATTTTCTACTTCCTCAATTAATTGAATTCTACACTTTACATTCCACTCCAAATATGAATATTTGATGTTCTAATGTATGGATGGAATTATGGTTTAGATAAGTGAATGGTCAAACCAATAGGTAAAGTTACTACCACAAATGTCTGTTTCTAAATGGATGTTAGTCTAAACGTGGTCAAGTCTTTTTCCGTGGATAGCAGTTGGCGATGTAATGATTTGTTGCATGTTGTGAAATGTTGTAGATGTGAGCTTTGTTTGTGTTTTTGTTTAAGTCTATGTTAAAATCTCCCAAGATGTATGTTGGAGTATTTGGAGTTATGCTTTTGATTAAGTTTTTTAAGGTATCAATTAACGTTAATGTTGTTGTTCTGTGTTCTTTGCAACATTAATTATTGTGATTCTTTGAGGTGACTTCGTTTCAAAGATTGTGAGCAAAGCATTGAACTCCTTGTTTGTAGTGGTATTTGAGTCCAAGAAGCGTGATCTCTTTTGTATAAACTATTGCAATATTCCCTAATCCTTCATGTTTGCAAATGTGGTGAACTCCGTCATGTTGAATGCATTTTTTTCTTATGTGCGTTTCTTGAAAGCATATGATTGTTGCTTCCTTGATGCTAGTGCTTGCAAGAATATCTTGTTTGTGAGAATTTAAGGATGTTGTATTTAGCGATTGAATTGTTGTCTTTTATCTTTAAGTTTTGAGAAGTCAATTTGATCAAAGGAGATATAGTGATCTATAATTGAAGCACACGTTTTTACCCATCTTGTCGTTATTAAAATGTATCCCTCTATTAGGGGTCTCTTCTCCAAATCCAAACGCATGAAGAAACCATCTACACCATTTACAAGACCATTGGCAACATCTATGTTTCCAGAGCAAATCTAAATAATCATTTGAACTCTCAAGCATAGTTGTGCATGCGATCCTACGGTACACTTAGGAACGTTTGATATTTAGATAGATTTACTGCATGTCTTTTATCTTTTATTAATTGCGGGCAATAAATGTGGATCCCCTTCAAGAAGGTTAAAAACATCGTTGTTGTGTTTGTCTTTCAGTGCATTTGTATAGAACAAACGTGGCACAAATTGTTTCCGTGGGGGTAGTTGTTTATATAATGTATTTAAAGTGTGCAAGTCTTCTTTAGAATGTTACCGACTCATAGTTTGTTCAGAATGTTAAGGAATTCTAAACTTTTTTGTCTCATTGGATGGATGATCTTATAGTAACTAATGTGCTCTCTACAAACCGAGGGTATCATTGCCAAGGAGGATCCGCATGCTTGTCAAAGAAGATCGAACTGTCTTTAGTGGGGCTTTTGCATAGTAGAACATCAACTCCTCCAAAGGTTCTGAGCGGTTATGTTTGCTTTCATGCATCCTCATGTCTACGGGAATGAATGTTTTTTGCCCTACAAGCAAGACCTCATCTAGAACAAGCAACTCTAAGTTTGTAGAAAGCATGGAGAGACTCTGTAGTTTCTCTGGTGTAAGAGATGTTTAGTTTGTTACCAATAAAGGCAAGTGTAGTGGCTGATTGTATCGTTGAACCCCTGATGTTGTAAGCAGCTTTCTCGGTGTATGCAAGAGGAAGGGCTCTAGGTTTGTCAGCATTAGATGTCTCTATCCCTCTAGATTTGAAAAATTTTAAATGCGGAAGTAGTGCGGAAGGAGCCTCTGAACCAAGAGAAGCAGCGTGAATGTTTTCCCAATCCCTGCATTTCTTGACAGAAACAGGTGGAATTTGTTGAATGGGTGTGTGCGCACTTTAAGAGAACGTCCTCAACAATCAAACGTTGGTCACTATTCAATTTTCTGAAAAGATTATGGAATTTCTCATTTGGCATTATGTCATATGTTTGATTGGTATGCATAGCTAGTTGATGGAGAGTCTTAGGCATCTCTATTGCTATGTCAAATTGTTCTTGCTCTGGCTTGCCGTTGTTTGTCATAGTGATTGAGGATGTTGTGCTATTGCTTTTAGTAGTTCAAGGTTCATCCAATGGTTAGTATTTTCTTGTTGAATTGCTTCTTATTATGTTTAATTAATTCGTGGTTGGCGTTGTACATATCATGCCAAGTCTGCTTTTCAATGTCAAGTGAATGCTCTGTTGTCGTGCATGGTAAATAAAGCAAGCACAATTCCCTATAGTGGTTATTTGAGTCTTTTAATTTGTTGTAGTTGTTGTAGCATATTCTCTTTCCCCATTTTCTTTTCTTTGTCACCTTGTTGGTTATTTTGTATTCGCTACTATATTGCGCAAGGCAATTTTCTCGCAAGGCTAGTGGTCTTTTTTGGTCTTTCATGGAGAACGTCATCGAAGAGATGTCTCTACTTTTAGGGTCCATCTTCTCTAGTTGCCAATGGCACTTTAGTTAAAGTGTGTGCTTTTCTATTGGGCTTGTGTTAATGTGTATAAACCCTAGCATGCTACTCATGAGTGGTAGCGATAGCACAAGGTATATTGCTTGCTATGCGCTTATGTCCTGGGTGTTTAGAATTTCATTGCTATCTTTCGTACTCGTTCATTTGCTAGGGCCTTTAATCTTCCGCACTCATTCAGAGCTTGTTTAATATCCTCTAACGTAGCTCTATCAACTTTTGTGATATATGATGTGCAATGTGTAGCCGCTTCGTGAGTGTTTGGTATGAATTGTATTTCAATATTAGCTCCCTAGAGTTTTGAAATTGTTGGATGGAAGTTATTAGTGTAGATGTCCTTCAGTTCCCTTCTCAAGTAATTGTAGATTGGCTTGTTTTGAACCTTAAAGCCAAGATGTATTCCTCCTCTATTAGATGCACTACAAGAGACGGTCAAATTCTAGAGTTACTATGCAAGATTTTTCAAAGTTGTGAAGATTTGTTTGGCTATCTTTTGAAGCCTGTTTGCATCATACTAATCCTCTAGTGGCAGCAAAATTTGGGTTCTTTACATTGCTGGCCTCGAGAAACTGAATCTACATCATCTTCTCTTCTCTTGGCATGTACTTTTATGCTTGTGAGTTTGTATATCCTTCTTTGGTAATTGCAACATTCAAATATCCGTTGTTATGCATGTGTCTATGAACTCAACAATCTCGTCGAGTGTTGAAATTCCAAGCATAGGTGTGTCTTTAATCCATAGAAGAACATGGTCATGCTGACTTCCCTTGTTACGAAATTCAGTAACGAAGAAGTAATCCATAAGTTCTCCAATAATGGACGTATCTTTTTGTAGGAGGTGCTTTAATGCCTTGAGCCTCTTGACGTAGTACTGTGTTGTCATTACAGGGTCGGAACGTATCAACTCTCACAGCATTGAAGGTGCACAATTTGTTGAAATTGATTTTCAAGTCTGCGAATCTCTTGCAAGCAACCAATCAGAGGTTCCCAAAGCCTTTCAGCTGCTGCTGAAAATATAAGTTACGAAGAATGTTCGTGCACACAATCGCCGCAACATCTCGAATAAGTTTTTCTTCAGTTTGTTCTTATAGTCCATTGATGTTCAAAGATATATGAAATCTCTATACCCAATGTTTGATTGTAAGAGCTTCTCAATGTTTGTGTCAACCACGGCATCCTTGGCTTGCAATATTCTTCCTCAAAGCTGCCCTTTACGCATTCTCACCCATGTTGATGAGAGGATTTGTCGAACCATGATTTTCATTGTCTTGAAGAATATGTTCTATATCAAGAATGTGAAGCATCTGTCTTTGTTTGTTGGTTCCCATTGTGCTATGTGTTGGTATCACGTTGAAGAAGGAATTGATATTGTATTGGATGTTGGAGATGCTAGCTCTTCACAATGCTTATCTCTGACAATGCTCAATGGCGAGATACGCTGAGAAGAGGCAACGGTGATTGTCTTGTCCTCAAGGTGCGCTGCTTGTTGGTCAGTGTTGGCTACCTTGCTCACCCATCCACATCTCTTCCAGCCAAGTTCATTGTTACCGATTCACAATAGTTTCATATTGGTACTAAGTCATCCTACTTGGAACTCAAGAGAATTTAGATTCTTGAAGGACTTCCTTCTCGCTGATCGTTGTCCTCCTTTTCCTTTATTGTAGTTGTTGCTCCTCTTGCTAGCTCTGCTGTCCTAAATTTTACATTGTTCCAGCAGCCCGTTGTGGATATCACAGCCCATGCTGTACGTGCTAGAAAGAGGCAAAAGAATCCAATGATCGTTGTGTGTGCCCACAACAAAAGCAACAGATGATGCTGCCCCTAGTAGACCTCAATCAAGCACATGGAAGTTCACCCGTTCCTCCCCATTCTGTTGTAGCTTTTGCCAGTTTACAGCTTGCTTTTGACGCTCTACCATTGCAAGCTCTAGACCCGACGTCGGATCAACTGTATTATGCATGCTTCGTGAGGAGCTGTCTACTTAGATCTCAGGGGTCGCAATAGAGAGAAGACTTGGACCTATTCCTACTGAGTCAGGTATTGTCTATTCCTAACGAGTCAAGTATTGTCTTTTGTGTATTCTCATTAAGTGCCTTTGGGGGAGGCGGCCTTCTTCATTGATTTAGTCTATTGCCATATGTAGTTCATACGAATGAATGGAAAGATTGAAACATGATACAATTAATGTTTGGCAGGCCGATCAGCTCATGGAAGAGAATATGCAAAGGCATTCAGAAGCTCTTCGTTCTACGATTGACAAAAGTGTCTCTGATGATTGTGCCTCTAAACAAGGACCCCTGGGCAGGTCTGCTGAATGCAATTCATCTTGTTAGACTAGTAAAAGGGGAGGTCATAGTCATGTAATCAGTCTCAAAGAAGCAAAATTAAGGTAGGCATTTCCCAAAATTCTCCCCGCCTTTTTGGCATCCCCTCATTCGTCCGCTGGCAACTGCTCACTTCCAGGTTATCCAGTGTCCACCAGAGCTTCTGTCCGATATGGAGACTTGCTTCTTGCACAGGCTCTAAGCAGACGTGGAAATGTTTACAAAGCGGAGGGGATGTGCTGGTGCTCGCAGTCGTTCAATTGCTGGTCGAAGCAAGTGCTCGTAGAGAAGGTAGCGATCATAGAGAAGGTGCCTGATGGCCAGATCTAGGGGTGCTGTGGAATTGATGGACACCGGGAGCAAACTTTGGAAAAGGTTGTAGACTACGTCATTGGTGCTTAATTCCACCTTTCCTTCTCATTGAGATTTCATATTCTGTGTTCCTATCATGTGCTTTCGGAATGTTTCTGGCATGATAACGATATTGATAGGTCCCATCGAGGGTACTTTTGTACTCCATCTCATTCCCTAGATAACCGATACAATGAAATTGATTTTGTGATTCTTCACAACGAGTTCTTATGCGCCGACAATGTAGGAATGGAAGATTTGGAGTTACTAATGGTGCGCAATTGGATTGCTTCATTGTAGAGCTGAAGAAGCTCAGCGAGAAGGGAGAAGCCTCTTGTGTTGACGATGCAAATTCATTGGACGCTCAGCAAGGCTCCTGGTTCAGCCAACCGAATACCGACGGAGGTTATCCCTTGTGAATTTATACTCTGTCTAATTGTGTCTTCACCTTCCAACGTTGTGTCGTACTGATGCCTCGATCACGAAATAGGTGACATGGTATCCTACTCATCCACTTACTTTATCAACTCTTCCCTCCCAAGTTCGACCATTGCTTTTCCAATGGAGCTTCTCAAAACAAAGCGGTCACAGAAAGATGCCAGCTTAACGAAGTCCTCCAATATTTGGAACTAGAAGTGCAAGACATCCCTCAAGAAAGGTTTGTAGCTTGTGGTAGCGCAGGCTTACGCAGAGGGTAAGGGTGCACGCCCATTTCAACGCGGCAAGTCCTACAGCATGATTGTCCTTGTGGGGTCTTCTGCCCTGCACGTCATCGCAACATGGGATCATGCAGTGCAGAACATTCTGACTGAGAAAGATCGGAAAGGTAGTATGGAATGCTCGATGAATATTTACATGCGATGCATAGGGGGGAATATTGCCCGAGATGTGGAGAAAGAGGCGCCCCGTCTCAGCACATAGTTCCTCCTGAGATTGGATTGTCCATGAGCTTTGATTTGTTTGCGCTTGGGCAATGTCATCCATTCTTTGCTCCTCGTTCCTACCTTAAAAAAGAACAAGGGCACTATCTGAATCTGGTTATACAAAACGTCAAGCTTCCTTGGTGCTGGATGTGAGCTTACAGATGGTGTGATCTAGTTTTGAGAGCTCTTTCCCTCTGCATGTAACTTTGAATAGTAATTGGTTGCAAGTCATGACGCATACAAGTATAGGAAATAATAGAAGCAGTTGTGACAAATCTGGGCCTGGCTAGCAACAACGCGAAAGCTTCTATGGGGGAAGAAATCAAAATTTTTGCCGCATGCTTGTTTTGTGAAATTGAGATCACTAACGGCAGTCACACGTTCTATTGCACAAGGAACTCTAAACCTATTACTATATAGGAAAGCACACTATAACTAGTAAAGTTTGCGTGATTTGCTACTTAGAAATAGCAAAATTTGGCTCTCTAACTAGCTAATTCATTTTCCTACGTACCATAAGGCTTCTATATAGAAACTTGTTTGTCTAACTAGCAAAATCCATGGTTTTTCTACATAGTAATTGTTGCGAATCTAGGAAATTCTAAGTTTTCCTATCGTATGTCCGGTCGAGAAGGTCAAATGCCCCAAATTCCATGTGCATGGTATGCACGTGAAGGAGAAATACGAATTGGCCTACGACATTGATATGTGAACTTGTCCGATTGGTACCAAACTTGACAAGGGTCTTAAGGCAAGTGGTGTCCATGATCTTGACAAGTATGAAGTTCATCCAAAATCGTATGTCTGGTCGGGAAGGTCAAATGCCCAAATTTCCATGTGCATGGTACGTACGTGAAGGAAAAATATGGATCGGCCTAAGACATTGGTATGTGAACTTATTTGATGGGTACCAAAAATGACAGGGGTCTTAAGGCAAGTGGTTTCCACGATCTTTCCAAGTATGAAGTTCATCCGGCACCGTATGTCTAGTCGGGAAGGTCAAATGCCCCAAATTCCATGTTCATAGTATACATCGTATGTCCGATTGGGAAGGTCAAATGCCCCAAATTCCATGTGCATGGTACATACCTGAAGGAAAAATATGGATCGGCCTAGGGTATTGATATGTGAACTTGTCTGATTTGTACCAAACTTGACAAGGGTCTTAAGTTAAGTGGTTTCCATGATCTTGACAAGTATGAAGTGCATCCGATGCCGTATGTCCGGTTGAGAAGGTCAAATGCCCAAATTTCCATGTGCATCGTATGTACGTGAAGGAAAAATGTGGATCGGCCAAGGACATTGGTATGTGAACTTGTCGAATGGGTACCAAACATGACTGGGGTCTTAAGGCAAGTGGTTTCCATGATCTTGCCAAGTATGAAGTTCATCCGACATCGTACATGTCTAGTCGAGAATGTCAAATGCCCCAAATTCCATGTGCATAGTATGTACGTGAAGGAAAAATACGGATCGGCCTACAACATTGATATGTGAACTTGTCCGATGGGTGCCAAACTTGACGAGCATCTTAAGGCAAGTGATTTCCATAATATGGTCAACTATGAAGTGCATCCGACACCGTATGTTTTGTCGATAAGGTCAAATGCCCAAATTTCCATCTGCATGGTACGCACGTGAAGGAAAAGTATGCGTTGAGCAAGGACATTCGTATGTGACCTTATCCGATTGGTACAAAAATTAACAAGGGACTTTAGGCAAGTAGTTTGCATGATCCTTCCAAGTATGAAGTGCATCCGACACTGTATGTCTGGTGGAGAAGGTCAAATGTCCAAATTCCATTTGCATGGTACGTATGTGAAGGAAAATTACGGATGGGCCAAGGACATTGGTATGTGAACTTTTCCAATGGGTACCAAAATTGACAGGGGTCTTAAGGCAAGTGGTTTCGATGATCTTGCAAAGTATGAAGTTCATCTGATAGTGTATGTCCGATCGGTAAGGTCAAATGCCCAAATTTCTATGTGCATGGTACGTACGTGTAGGAAAAATATGGATCGGCCAAGGATATTGGTATGTGAACTTGTCCGATGGGTACCAAAAATGATAGGGGTCTTAAGGCAATCGGTTTCCTTGATATTTTCAAGTATGAAGTTCATCCAAAATTGTATGTCTAGTCAGTAAGGTCAAATGTGCCAAATTTCATGCACATAGTACATACGTGGAGGAAAAATACGGATTGGCCTATGACATTGATATGTGAACTTGTCCGATGGGTACAAAACTTGACTCCATGTGCATGGTATGCACATGAAGGAAAAATATACGTAAGTCAAGGACATTCATATGTGACTTTATCCGATTTGTACCAAACTTGACAAGGGTCTTAAGGCAAGTGTTTTCGATGATCTTGACAAGTATGAAGTTCATCAGACATTGTATGTCTGGTCGGGAAGGTCACATCCGATTTGTACCAAACTTGACAAGGGTCTTAAGGCAAGTGTTTTCGATGATCTTGACAAGTATGAAGTTCATCAGACATTGTATGTCTGGTCGGGAAGTTCATATAACTAATTGCATTGACATGTAGCATGTTGTGCAATTAGTTATATGTTTTGATACCATTCCTAGTACTATTGGCCACATGAAGATGCAAGGGGTAAATCCATCATCATTTTGGATGTAAGAGAGATTTGGAAGCCACCCATGCCATAGCTAGCATGTTATTTGTTCATTTGGGCCATAGTAGGAACCATTTTGCATGTAAGCATGAATATTTTAGCTAGCTACCACCGAAGGTTTTAAGAAAAGGGTTGGAGCAAATAAAGGAGTATCCATTTTTAAAGGAAAAACATAGTTTGAGTATAACAAAACAATCATTCTAGACTATACCTTACAAAGATAGAAGATCTCAAACATTTACACCTTTATGAGAGGGAGAGAGCGAGAGGAGGGGCGGGGGTCAAGAGGGGTGGAGATAAGGTTGATGGATAATCCATGCAAGCAACTAGAAAGGATGCAAATGGTCTTGGGTTGTCGGTTAGTCATGAAAGGAAATGGTTATCTCGAAGGTAGTGTCCAAACCATCTGAAATATAGATGATTTATTGGAAATACCATTGCATTGCCATGTAGCATGGTGTGCAATTAGTTATATGTTTTGATGCCATCCATATTACTATAGGGCACTTGAAGATGCAAGGGGTTATCCATCTTCTTATGTTTATTCTTTTTTATATGCTTTGATGCCATCCATATTACTATAGGGAACATGAAGATGTAAGGGGCAATCCATTTTCTTATGATAGAGGTTCTCAAACATTTACACCTTCATGAGACCAACTCCCTATTCAAGATGATCTATGATCGGATGCTCAGTTGTTAATTCTATAGGACTCTTCCTCTCTCATTGAAGGAAGCTCAGTGTGGTGTAGGGCTTAGTTCTAGCATGAAAAGTGTTTCTAGTTCTTACTTCAAATAGAGATACCTTTTACAATCAAAGTGACAGAGTGACGAAGAAATGCCCCTCTTGCAATACATGGTAATGCACACACCATCTAAAATATAGATGTCCCACAGGAAATACCATCACATATGTTTTGACGCCATCCATATTACTAAATGGCACATGAAGATGCAAGGGGAAATCCATTTTCTTATGATAGAGGTTCTCGAACATTTACATCTTCTTGAGAGAGAGAGATTCTCGAAAATTAAAACCCTCATGAGACCAACTTCCTAGTCAAGATGATTTGTGATCGGATGCTCACACCATAATTATCCACTTGCTTCAACACATTATTTCAAATATTAGAATGTAGCATGCAAACAATGCCTTGAATGATCTGATAGAGGCCGGTGCCCAATTGATTACATCGTTCTTTTGGGATCTAAAACACACATTTGGGCTCTTTTAGACACTTGGTTTAGAATATCCCCAACCTTTTCCATACCTTTTCACTCTTTTAAACTTGTATCCGTAGCATACTAGGCATTGGTATACATGGCCTAATACACCTGTTTTGAGTTTAAGCTAAAACAAACACTTTGTATGAATGTGTAGGCTTTCATATAGCATGGATGCCCTACAATCAAACTATCATATGTTCTACTATGATTTTGATTTTCAACAACTCACAATTAAAATGCATAGGAGATCCTTGTAATACAAATAATTCTATTTTATTTTGTATCCTTGAAGCATCTTTACTCGTAAAGGAGTATTTCTTTATTGTTAAAAGAAGAAAATGATAGGTGACAAGTTGTCTTCACACGAGTGCTCTCTTTCACCTCCATGTTAGGGGTTGATGATCATAGTAGCAATATTAATTGGTGTCTACTAACAATTGTAACAAAATTGGGTGGTGGCAAAACTCCCGCCCAACGTCTCTCTCATCCTCTAGTCTTTGGTCTTTGCTCTCCCCTGCAACTTCCTACTCTTCACTCGATCCTCCCTGCCTTCCCCTTGCTCCCTGATCTGGTGCACTCTCCTGCAACCCTCATGTCCTTCGATTCCTATAAGCTCCAGCCTCAAACTAACTAGAGACGTGGAGAAGATACGAGTCCAGCCTTTTCAGATAATACGGGTTTAGTAAACAATCTGAGCCCATATCGAAGGCTTCTTGGATGACCCATGATCAGAAGCCCAGCCAAAAGCCTCGCTTACTCCTACGCACACCACGGTATGCATCTTTGTCTTCAGCTTTCCTTCTGCAGAATCGGCTTACCTTGAGCTACACACTAGACTGTGGACTCTATCATGCCAGAGCCTTTCTGTTGATTGAATTTTGAAGTTCATAACCATCATACTTTACTGCTTGTTGTTGCTTCTGCCATGGCTCGTACCAAGCAGACCGCTCGTAAATCTACAGGAGGAAAGGCTCCCCGTAAGCAGCTCGCCACCAAGGTATCCTCCTTCCTTCCCCTCTTTGAAAATCCTCGCAAACCGCCCCTCCACGCTTCCTTTCCTGCAAAAATCTAAAGCATCACGGAGGTTTCCTTTGTAGTTCGATCTTCACCACTTGTTGCGAAGCTTTTCAAGCTCGTAGGCAGGGAATATGTAGGAGACGCAGCAGAATAGAAAGGAAGCCACTGACGTAAGACGGAAAGACAGAGAGACAGAGAGTGGGAGGGAACCGGCATGGTGGAACCTCATTCAGCTATTGATTAGTGGTTGTGCTACGAGGACCACTCTATCTCGTTTGATCTACTAATCCTCCAGGTTGGACAAATGCTTTATCTCCTTACTTGCGTTGCAATGTAGATTTAATTTATTTCTTGATTATCTTGTAAAGATTTAATTTGTTTCTTGATTATCTCTAAAATAAATATGTATAGATCTTGTATTTTTTTGTTACCTTCTTGAAGAAAGAAACAAATTAGGGAGTATGAGTTGGTTCTTATATTATGCTATGATGTACTATTCTTAAGTTCTTCGCATTATGCTATGATTATGTTATAATTGTGTTCTTATATTACGCTTATATACTTGTGTTATATTATGCCATGCTATGTTACTTATCTATAAGTTTTTGCTATGTAGGTCAAATGCAAGTGGGGTTTAGGATTTGCTTTATGCTTGTATTATGTCTTACATATTGTATCATGTCTAAACACATTATCTATGTGTTAGCTGTGTTTCTTCCTCTAATGGTGTTTCATCTGTATGTTAGCTAAGTTATATATCTTGGTCTCTACTCTATCTAAGTTAGCTCCATCATATACCTTGTGCCACATAAGCAAGAGTTGTCGGTTGTTAATAGGTTATAGATGCTTGCATGGCTCATGCACTTCTACTCTATGCTTCAATGCTTACATATCCATGCTCTATTCTTCAATGTCATGCACTTTATATGTCATGGTGTTTCATCCTCTAATGGTGTTACATCCTTTGATTGAGTTTCAGATGGCAAGTTCCTCAAGCAATTTGAGAAGGTGTACTTACAACTATAGGTGTGCCCATACCCCTCAAGGGTGGCAGCTTATTAGTAGAAGCACCTACTATGAGCATTGCAACCATGACTTATCTGGAAATGTGCATCCGATTCAGCAAAGAGAAGTTCAAATTGAGAGTGAAGAGCGGATGCCATCTCATGTAGAACAAGCAAGGGAGATGAATACGTCTTCTAGGGTGATGGAACGAAGAAGGGTTTTTTGTAGTTGTCTCGCATATTGTCAGGGTGGATGACATGTGCTCCGTCAACTTATGTTTTACACCAACAATTGAGGCATAGATACGAAGGCTTGGGTACGCACTTGGGGTTCCTCGAACAAGGTGATACAAATGAAAATGTATCACAAGATCTTCATGATGAGCCTAATGAAAATGAATTGCATGACCTCAATGATGAGCCGATTGACCCCCCTATAGTCTTTGCTAGTGTTGATGAATTGCAAGGACCCTCGCTATGCAATCAAATACTAGAGAAGATAATTGAGTTCCAAGCTTTATGGGATGAGCATCAAATACCAATCAAGGCCCAAGATAAAATGCTTGAGCTCTTGTTTGGAGACATGGGTGGAAGAAGAATAGGTAGAAGTGGAAAATGCAAGAAACCAAGCTTGAGTAAACTCTTGGTACAACTACCAAAATCATGGGATGGCACCCTTGATGGAATAAGAGTTCCTGCTTGTTGGGAGCAACTACACTCTATGTTCAATGGACTTGGTATGATTCAATCTCAACGCTACAGACTATGTATCGGTCCAGATGATAATCGACATGATATTGAGCTTCTTCAACCTAGTGAAGAGGATGTGTATGCTGGAAATGCAATACTATGTTCTTGTCACGAGAATGCAAGGAAGAGAATCTTTAAACGTGATTGTTCTACATGTTGTGAGAAGTGTAAAAAATGTAATAAGCCAAGGAAGGAGATGCTAGCATTTGACTACTTGCCTATCAGTAAGCAACTAGAGCTCCTAGTCAAGAGTAAAACAAATTGTCATGATTTACTAAATATGTGGCGTAGAAAGGAAAGGTGGTTGGGAGAGGAAATAAATGCACAACCAGATAGTATATGTGAATTTTGGGACGGATCAAAATGTCGTGAGGTGCAAGACTTTTGGAATCCGAATGCTGAATATGAGCTGCCAATGGTTTGTGGAAACCCAGAAGGGACACAAGAGTACGAGCTTGTATGTAAGCAGTGCCGCTTTTCCAACAAGTGCAAAAAGAAATCATGCAAGGTATACATTTCTTTATAAAACGAATATAACTTCTTCTCTTTGGTTTATAACTGTGCTCTCTTTGTCATATGTATTAAAAGATATTATACTAACAAGTATTTTAATCACAGGGTTATCCTCGAAACTTTGCACTTCTTCTCCATTGGGATGGTTTTCAAGCTTCTCGAACCACCCAAAAGGATTGTGGTGCTGTTGAAATTATGGTTTTAAATGGTGGAAAGAGCTCCATAATTGGAGTTCTACCAGTATTGTTTATACCATTTAGTTGCAAGAAAATAATTCGAAACTCAAGTGATACCTTTAGCACATTCTTGCGGCCTCTTATTGATGAACTAGAACAACTTTTCATCAAGGGGATTGATGTGTTTTACAACTATCCCGTGGAACAAATATTTGATGTTTCCTTTGGTAAGACTAAACTATGCAATCTTCGTGCAATGTTGATGATGGTCACTGGAGATCATCCAGCCCAGTGCAAGATAGGTTTATTCAAAGATGGTGGACAATCATTTTGTCGAAGGGATAAAGCTCAAGCCACTCTAGATGTTACTAATCCTTCATTTCAAGGGAGATATGTGTATGATGGTAATAGGTTTCAAGCTAGGTACCCACCTCCCAAACGCTCTTTGACTGAAATGGTCGAGGCCTTGTCACAATCAAGAAAAGCCTTCACACAAGTAGAACGAGAAGGAATACTAAAGACTGCTGGATTATCGGGAGAGTCCATACTATGGAGGTTATATGATCTCTATGGTTTTAATTTATCATTGGACTTAGTATATGATGCAATGCATGTTTTTTCCTTGAATGTTTTTAGCAAATATATCACTTCACTCATGAGAGCATCAACCAATGAGACCAAAAGAGCGATAGACTCTTGTGTTGAGGTAGTAAGTAAGATTGCGCCTTCATCTATTCAGTATGGGCGATGGCCACATGTTCCAAGTAAGCATCATGAAAGCTTTAAGGCTGAGGAGAACCAAAAGTTTATGCAATGGTGCCTACCATATATCTTAAACAAAATAGAAGGTATTCCGAAGCACTTACATGACTTGGGTATTTTGTTGATTGATATTGCACATAGTTTCTATAATTATAGCCGTGACAATGGTTGGTCAAAGGAAACTATGAAAACAGTACGTGCTTTACTCCTTGCTTGGAGAGTAAAAAAAGAAGAGTCATTGGGAGCAAATTCTTCACCATTAGAGCATGTTGCAAGTTCGTATACCATCTTACTAGATGTAAACTTGTTGAACATTTGATGACTAGTGTTCCTTTTGTATCTTTGGTGTAGTCTAACCAAATTCTCTTATGTTTACAGGCAATGCGGAAATATTAGATGATGTTTATAGACATGGGATGCATGATGTATTTTGGTGCTATCTATTTGAACGCCTAAATTCATCTTATGTGGGTGTCAATACCAATAATCGAAATAATGAAGTAACATATGCTCACTTCTATATGAGAACCCATTTTACTAAGGTTTTTAGTACCATGCAAGAAGAAATGGATGGTCTCATGCCACATGAAAGGTTGTTAATGGAGGTACATGGATCTATTTATCTCCCTGATGGTTATGAAACAACCAATCAAGAAAGTCCATCATGTCATTCAATACATGAGTTTGGACTTTTAGAGGTTTCTTCAATCATGAAAGCTAAGGATTTTTGGAGAGTTCTTGTCATGCATAATGGAAATCTTCCTTGCTGCAAAATGATGAAACTAAAAGGCATTCCAATAACAAGGAAGAGAAGAGTACATCGATTGCTCTCTCAAGAAGAACAAAAGTATCTTGAACAACTTTGGTGTACTGAAGTGGGTTTTCTTCAAGGACGTCATGTCACAATATATCAAAAGGTCTTTTATAATGGTGATATTTATAAGGTTGGAGATGATGTAGTGGTAAGAGTGGATGGAAACAATGCAACGGAAAGTGCAGGTCATTGGAAGGCACACATTAGGGAGTTCTTCTCTATACAATGGGATGGAGAGTATATGGTTTTTTTTAGTGCAGAGTACTATAAGCAATGCATTACAATGATAAATGACAAGGAGCATTTGTTGATAGACCCAGTAACAGGAATGAGTGTATTACAAGCTCAACGTCTTCCATACTATTGGGATTGTATAAGATCCATAAGTTCTTT
This sequence comes from Dipteris shenzhenensis, assembly GCF_047967505.1. Classification (NCBI taxonomy): domain Eukaryota; kingdom Viridiplantae; phylum Streptophyta; class Polypodiopsida; order Gleicheniales; family Dipteridaceae; genus Dipteris; species Dipteris shenzhenensis. The sequence continues at coordinate 9,481,333 of NC_141610.1, read as the reverse complement.
GTTGCATAAGTTTATGCCTTTGCCTATTAGTAGTAAACTTATTGCATATGAAACAAAAGACTTGGCTCAAAGAACGCGGCTATTGAAAATAGGTGAAGTTGGTTGTGTGCCTCCTTGTTGGTTGGAACATGATGATGTTGTGCTAGCACGCATTGATGTTAGTGATTTGAATAGTCAATTCCTACATGCTGTGATAAGAGCAGTTGATTATGAAAGGAAGCAAATCATGCTAGCATGGCTGAAACAAGATCACACGCATGAGAACACATGGAAGGTTGATAATGAAGAGAGCTTTTGGAGGGACTGGAACTGTTGCATCATAATAGTACCAGGATGGGCGGTTATCAGTAAGAGGAGAGTAGTGTCATCTAATGGTGAATCTTCTTATTTACCTATGGTTTGGATATCATAATAATACCATGATATCATTGGGTATGCATGATGCATTTTCATGCAAGCGAGAACAAGTAAGAATAATTATTCTTTTTCGTTTATTACTTATAATGCTCTTTTCTTAAATAAAAGAAATATTCTTATTGTAAAAACAAATACTAGCTATTTTTTTAAATTTTTTTGCTAAGCCTTATGGTTTTATTGAATTGTTGTTCAGGCTAGAGTTTATTATGTCTTCTCCCAATGTACCGAATTTGGAATCCTTATTGGAAACTATCTCTCAACTACAAAAGACAGTAGAGCAGCTAAAGGGAAATAATACTAGCTCTTAAAAAAGATTGCATGTGGTAAGCTCCATGAGTAGAGAGATGTCCAAAATGCCTCAACGATGCACAATGCAAACAAATAGTGGTGATGTATCTTTGCTAGAGATTCCTACTTATGATCAAATTTTTCGACCCCCAAAGTTGGCAGATCGTGAGTGTGGCATGCTCTATGGAAGGGATTTTTTACTACGCCATTGCAGGGATAACCAAAATGTGACTTACTGTAAAAACCATCGTACAGTGCAGTTGTGGGTCAAAAATAATGAGATTATTATGGATTTACGGCACAATAAAGATGAACAACAAAAAATCAAGGATTTTATTCAAGATAACTATGATCAAATTTTGCCACTTAAGTTTCTCGGAGCTACATACTTTTGGAAGCAAGAAGATGTTTATATGTACTATGTTCGAACAATGCAAGCAAGCCGAAAGTACAAAAAAAGAAAAAGCATCACCTCTTCTGCGGGCTCTTCAGTGGGATCTTCTATGGTAATATCTTTCTTCATAATGCAAATTGTCTATTATGTTCTTCTTTTATATTTAAATAAATTCACTATATTATAATTATTGCAGGAAACAATTGGTGCATTATTTGAGAAAGAAGAACAAGTTTTGCAGGGATATGTAAGTTTGATGATTTATTTTCAAATTTGTATTTCCCTTCTATACGTTTAAGTCATTATACATGTGTTAATTCTTGAGCATTTTATTATAATGATGATAGGAGGAAGAACAACTTATAGTAGCTGCATCTATAGAGGATCATGCTCCATGTCAATATGACTTGGAACACGGTAGTGAAATGTTGGTTCAGGTTTGTATCACATATTTCATATACATTGTAATATATACTTATTTTCTTGTGAATTTGTTTATAAGAATTATGTAAACTTTGTTAGGTAGGAGAAGGTGTTTATTGCCCAGAAATGCCACAAGAGTTAGCAACAACTGAAGATCATCATTTTTCAGCATCTAAATCTTTCATGGATTTATTGCAAGAGACAGAACTGGTTGGAAAATTGATTATCGTTGCCATTTTATATTATATCAGTTGAGTTTAATATGGATATCTAATTAGTATTTTTTAATGATTTAGGTTGAGGATTTGAATCAAACTTGCATTCATGAGACTTCGTTAAATCCTGAGGATATGTCAATTGCAAGAAAGAGCAAGCGCACACCAAAGGTATACATTATACCTCTTTATAACGGGTTTAATGTTAATTCTTATGCATTGTTTTGTTTTCGTTTGTCTCACATGGGAATCTAGAACTTAATATTTATTCTTCTTTAAAGTGGAGTGAGAAGATGAAAAAAAACATGCAAAAAATGAAGGCAAGTAAAGCTGCTAAAAAGCAACAAAGACTGAAGGTATTTATTATTTTAGTTTTTCTACTTTAAATCATATATCTTACATGTAAAATCATGCATACATATTTGGTAGTTGGTTTCCATTTTACATTATATAAAACATTACTCTTTACTACTTGTTTTCCTTTCATAGGAGCTTAATGCCATCCATGTCGAGAAGGACCTCGATTTTTGTGTTGATATGTCTTCTCAAGTAAGCTCTTTTTTTAAATATGATGCATTCTTCTTTTTATAAATTAGTAAACAAGGATTATAATATATTTTTATTGCTTCTTTCAGGTTGATGAATTTTGTGAAGAGGATCAAGAGACAATTCTCTTGAAGTTTTTAGAGATACATACTATTAATGAAATGTATGCGTTTCTAAAGACTAACTACAACATTATCAAAAGAGACCCTACTTTCCATGGACACAAAACTGAGCATAGCTTGCCTGCAATGAGGAAAGCTATAGTGGATTGGCTAGTTTTAGAAAAAAAAGTTATTGTAAAGAAGCATGAAGACCACATTTTGAGTCTTGATGATGTACATGTATCGGAATGACATGTGTGCATTTAGAACAATTGGATGAACTCTATTTTTGGATGAACAATTGGATGCATTTTGAACAATTGGATGAATAATTCAGTCTTAATGATGTACATGTATCGGAATGATACATGTGCATTTTGAACAATTGGATGAACTCTATTTTTGTTTCTTGATGTCCAATAAGTATGCAAGTATTCATGTTGTTTAATATTTTTATAAAGTTTCTTAGTAACTAGTTGTTTCTTTCTTTCTTTGAAGATGAGTTTGCATTCTACATCTTGATTATGCAGTTATCTTTAATTCATTCTAAATGTCACTTTACATTTTTTAATACGATGTATATGGAAATTTAATTGTGTGAGTAAAAATTGATTTTGTAATATATAAAATTTATCAATCTCAGCTTTTACTACATAGATAGAGTTACTATAGTGAATCTATTATATAGTAACATTCTAAAGTAAATTTGCTAGTCTATATGAAAAATGCTTGGTTTTACTATATTGCTAAATTTACTAGAATTAGTCTTACTAGTAAACTTAGAATATAGATTTGCTATATAGTAAAAACTTAACTATATAGTAAATTCTTGTCTATATGGAAAATGCTTGGTTTTACTATATTGCTAAATTTACTAGAATTAGTCTTACTAGTAAACTTATAATATAGATTCGCTATATAGTAAAATCTTATCTACATAGATACTCCTTGGTTTTCCTATATACAAATTTACTAGATATAGTATATCTAGCAAATTAATGTTAATCATTTGCTATATAATAAATTACTTACTATATAGACAATCTAGTAAATGTTCAGAATTTACTATTCCGGAATTTTGCTAGATACGTTCATTTGTATCTAGCAAAATACCTTTTTTTTACTATATAGACAAAGGTTTAGAGTTCCTTGTGTTGTAATTGGCAACTCCTTTCCTTTTTCTGCTTCATCACTTTGGTACATGTTTAGTATTATACTTCAAGTCTTTCGATCTATTTTGAGGAGTTCATCCAAGCTGACGTTGTGACCAAAATGAAGAGCTTCAAGGCAGTCAGTTGAAATCCCTCCTAAATGTTGATCTATTACAGCTTGTGCTTCTATTCTTAACATCGTTGGAGTAATGAGATCATCCTTGTTTGTAATTCTTTGAATAAGGTACTTTGTTAGTCCTGCATTATTCTTGTATTGAGTTTGGGAGTAAGAAAGAAAATTTCAATTTGTAAAAAGACAAACATCATGATATTTACCATCAACCCTCATGTCCTTGTCCTCATGTTCTTCTTTCCATTGTTGTACGTCTTGTTGATTACCGTCCATGAAATTCCTGAGCTCTTGTAGTGTGCTCCATCCATAAATGTATTCTTGTGGCTCTTTTCCTGCCATGTTTGCGGGCCGTAAATGTATTCTTGTGGCTCTTTTCCTACCATGTTTGCGAGTCGCATCTGAGCTGTATACAAGAAGTAACTTTGTCCCTTTCTTCTTTTTGCTGATTTCTCGTGATCTTATTGAGCCAATCGAACTTTGCTTTTAAATTGATTGAAAATTTGCATACGAAGAATTTAAGGTAGAATAAAGGATGAAGAATTCTATGTAGCAAGGAATATGATATTGAATTAACAGCTGTGTGAATGAGAGCCCCACTTTTTTAGTGATGATATGAGATATACCTCATCTGCGGTTGCCATTCTTCATCGAATGATGTATAATCAAGCAAGTAAGATTGAATCTGCACAAGCTGAAAAATGTTAGAGAATGAAATATTGCAATTTGCACAATCGTTACAATTCATTTTTTCCCCTGCATAATAGAATTTTATACAATCAAAATTTAGATGGCATGTGAAGGAAATCCGATGGTGAAATTCGATTTAGAATTCATAGATGTCTGCGAGTTATAATTTGAGAGAGCATTATGTATGTTAGTCCAGGTGCAAAGGACTTTTGTATCACAATAAGAACTTTTCCATTGAGTGTGCATCCTTGAGATATGTGTCCAGTGATTGCATATGAAAGAGTTATTGGAAAGGTTGTCTCGTGATACCATATTGAGTTTAGAACTTTTCATTTGTGTTTAGAACGTCTAAGTGTAATCTTTTCATTAGTTGATAAAATCTTTGCATGAATTTTGTTTAAATTGTTGGTTTGGTTGTCATTATCTAATGCAATAACTGTTGCAATCGCACCATTTGTAGCTCTAATAGAAAGATCTATGTTTTCACTAATCCTAATTCGTGCTCCAATCGCGATTTCTTGTATTGAGTGAAAATCAAAATCCTTCAGCCATTCTTGTAACTCGATTATGTTTTCTGCATTCGAAGTCACTTTAATTTTCTTGATTTGTCTTTCGCTGAATTTATCAAGAATGAGCTCATTGTAGTGGCATGTGTCGTTTTGATGAGTACAGAGTATAGTTGTATTGTTGTCAATGAATTCATCTACCTTAGTTCCATCGATGATCAAGTTCCCTAAGTAGTATTGAATCTCTTCTATGGTAGGCTGGCGTATTCTAATAATATTTAGGAAATCGACATATACAGGATCTTCAAGATGACGCATAGAAGTTTGTGGAAATGAGTAATTAGCAATTGTCCAGAAGCCCGAGTTACATATGTGGCATTTTCGATAGTACTGGTTGTCTTGAATTTTGCACTTTGCAAACAGGCGGTAGTTGTGCCATGTCCCCGAATAAGAGCGCTTTTTTTTTCGAATGGTTGTAGCAGAGTTTGATTACAAGTTTCACATAATTGTTTGACAACCATGTTTAGCATTTGGTAAGTCATCATCGAGATTTCATCAATAATGATGACGTTTGCAGATTTTAGGTCTTGATAGCATTCGTCTGTTAATGGAAGCGATGCACAAAACATGTCATGCTTCTTTGGAAGAGCAAATTGATGATAGTTGCTAAGCGACTTAGTCTTATGCCACTGCACCTGTTGTCGCTATAAGAACAACTGCTTTTCCTTGTTCTATGTACGTATTTGATCATGAAGGTCTTTCTTGATCCTAGTGTACCACAAATCACATGAAGGCCTCCTGGTAATTTAGTAATTTTATCATAAACATCTTGTTGCTCAAATGATAGAGTTGCTTTCTCAAATTCTTTGAGCTCGTCTATCATTTAAAGGATTGAGATTCGAGATCTGTTGTTGATGTTGTTTCCTTCGTCAAGATCTGTTGATGTTATACAATTTCCATTCAATGCACGTAATGGACTATTTTGCAGAATCATATTTGTTAGTTGGTGGTGATTCTCATCAATAAGCATGTGCATCTTGCAATATTGTTCGACGATTGATTCAATGTCATCTTCAGTTTGTATGAGTTGTCGTATATGGCATTCCAAGAAGTATGAGGTTGAGTGATTCACCTGGGAAATAAGCTCATTTTCATTTCTGAAATATATGTGCTTCAGTAGCATATTATAGAAAAATCCATCAAAATGATGAACAGGATGGTAATCTGTGAAGCGTACAATGCATGTGGAGGGATCTAAATAGTTACCAAAGGAATCCTTAATGATTTGATTTGAATTGTTCTTGCGCTTGCCTTTTTGAATCTCATATTTTTTCCAAAATTAATAGAATGTGAGGTTTTCCATGATCTTTGGTCGACCACAATACATATCTATTGGATGCATTGTTATCACATAGTACTCTCGAAGATATCGTTGGTGCAACGATGGTGGAGATGCGTCTATGAAGTATATAGCCTTGCTTCTTTGTATTGTAGGAATTTGCAAACATGATAGTGCTGCCTCTGTTGGTGATGTTGGCTTTGATAAAATACATGCAGCTATCATTTTCAACTTCAAGGGATCTAGATTGTCAAGTCCAAGGAGCTTTGCATCCTTAATGTTCAAGTTCATATGTCCTATTGGCTCTGTTTTCATAGCATACTTTAACAAATAGTATAATAGGCCTGTATTTGTTATTCTTTGAATGTTCATGTGTGCTTGCCACAACAATAGTATGCTAGCATGATATGGAACAACATTTCGATGTTTAAGGGATGGGCGATAATAGAGCCATCTATGTGTAAAAGGATCCAACGTCGGGCTTGTTTCTAAATGGATAGCAAATGGAAATCCATATTTGCATCTATGGTTGTTATCAGAATCCATCGAATCGCATGCTCCGCATGTATGAATTTGCTTTCTTTTCACTAAATCATGAAGCTTCTTTTCCAAGGAATTCTCAAGTAGTATATTTGAGTTAGTCAGGTATGGTATATGTGCATCAATTTGATTTGATATAATTTCAATATCATCCTCCTCAATCCACAACATTATATGAGCATCCATTGATCCATGATTCTGAATCTCGTATCTCACTATATGATGCTTGACTCTTCCTAGTAGTCCTTTGTTAGATATAATATATCTGGACAAGAATCGTTGTAGTCGAACATGAAATAGTACTGCACACTCAAGTGGACAATCTCTCCATGTGAAATTTTGATGGATTTGTCTTGCAATTGCTTCTGTTTCATCGATCTCACACCATCTTGTGTTTGATACCTCATCTGCTATGAGTGTAAGAAATATGTTAGGAAGTCCCCATGTTTCAACCATTGCCATTAGATCTTTTAAGTTTCTACAATGCCATGAAGGCGATTCGGGTATCGACCCTAGTACTTGAAACTTCATTACTTGTTTCATTATCGCATGTTCAGATATTCTTGGATTCTGTCGTCTTTGTTGATCAATATCTCTTTGTAGAATTGTTGTTTGTGTTGAGTTTGTGATAATGATTGCTTGTCGAATTTGGTACATTAGTAGCAAGTATGGCTTGTAGAGTGTGAATAATGAGAATCGTGATCCTATTCTCATTTTTAAGTACACATTTAAGAATAGCTTACCATCGTGGTTACCATGTCAAAAAGGATATAGAAATGGAAATAATGCTATCTCAATTGTTAATCCATGAGAATCATATAATCCATCTGTGGATGTAAAGATTTTTCGTTCCACAATTATTTTTGAATTACGAAGTATAACTGTGCCAACTTCATGTGAATCTTGTTTTTGAAATTGATGGATTGTCGGGACTACATCTATATGCTCCAATAATGATAGATAATTGTCCTCATGTGCAACTCGCATTAGATCGAAAGGAGAATCTGCAGAGTGTCGACATCTCTAGAATGTCAACAATAGCTTCTGAGGAAATGACACTAATTCCAAGTTTTGGATGGGGTCTTTCATACATTGACAAGTATTTTTTAAGGATAGGATTTGATGTTGAGTTGAAAGCTAGTATTTGTTCAGTTCTTGACAATAGTCTCATTGGATTTTTGCAAATCCATTGTTGTCGATCCAACATATTAAAGGATTGTCTAGTATTGATTTTCTTTGCAATGTTACTGTTGCCAATGATGTAATTGCTTTAGAAATATTGAAAGATACATCAATGACTGATAACAGTTGCATTTGAAATATGTCTACAATGAGCATATTTCGTATGTAGTCAGGATCATATGGAATTGAGTATAGTTTTCTAAAAGGAGACTTTATGCAAGCCTCACAAATCATTCTTGTTTTGTTTCCTTGAGAAATATCATTCTTGTTCTCAATATATACACTGAGAAAAGTATTTGATAGATCGTATGGAATGACCTTAGAATCTAGTATAGATGGTATCAATCGTAACTTCGAGAACAAATTTGTAGCAAATTCTACTCTACCACAGTATACACAATATTCCATTTTTGTTATAAATTTAAAGCACATAGTTTGCCATTCTTCTAAATGTGTATCCATAAATGGCCATGCTGGAATAGTGGGTTGGAATCATCTTTTCTTATTTCGAATACTAATGTGATAACCATATCTTCTTTTTTCTGTAAATGTTCGTTTCATTTTTGCAAATGAGACCAAATATATTAGAAAAGTACCTGGTCTTTAAATGTGCTCGTAGATGACTGCTCGTATCAATCGCTCGCAATCCACGTGATAGTTGAGTAGATGGCAAGTTGTTTCAATTGATGATGAGTCACGTCTGTACATTTCAAATGTAAAGATATATCATGAAAGTATATAAGAAACATAACACACTTGAAAATGCATGAAAAGTTTGCAGTGTATATAATCTTATCATCATGTGATAGCATGATTATCTTTGTTTTATGAAGTAGATAGAATCATGGTATTATATATAACCATGTGATCATGTAAAAGCATGATCATCTAGCTAGAAATTTGATAATACATATAACCACATGTTCATGTAACTACACATTCATGTGGGGGGAGAGTTGGCATAGTTTCTCTCTAGAAATTATAAGACCAAGGAATGTGCCATTCCTTGGGATTTTGTAGATTTCATAATGTATTCTACATATTGGATCATGTATGTTTTCGTAAAGAATATTCTTGTTGTTTTTTAATTTTAATAAAGAATGCGAGAAGAAATAGTAAAGGTACCTATTTAATGAATGTCCTTGTGTCGAATAGTGATTATTAGTTACTCGCAGTACCTGTAATGTAAGTACGTAGAAATGTTATGGAATTCAAAATTCCTAAGAAATAGATGAACATTATTACGATGAGAAGGAAGACCTTAGATATGTTTAGCAATTCGATGCATATGATATGACACCAGGGAGCTCCAAAGCACTATTTTCATGTTTTGTGATGAATTGAAGCTAAACCATTGATTCAGTACTTCTCTCAACAAGTTGCAAGCTCCCCTCTCTATTTTTACTCAAGTAAAGACTTCTCTATGAGTTTGATGTTAGTATATAGATTCTAGATAAGTCACTCTTACCCATGCAACTATATATATAGGTTTGCAAGACTATCTCTCGGTTGACAATTTTGATTGAGAGAAGGCCTAGAGTCTGCAGATCAGAAATAGTTTGAGCAATTGTCGAATGGAGTCATACACACTAGATTCAGAGAATCTAGATTTGATTTGGCGACAACATGAGTTTGATGTTAGTATATAGATTCTAGATGAGTTACTCTTACCCATGCAACTATATATATACTACCTCTCGGTTGACAATTTTGATTCAGGGAAGGCCTAGAGTTTGCCGATCGAAAATAGTTTGAGTGATTATCGAATGGAGTCGTACACACTAGATTCAGAGAAGCTGGATTTGATTTGGCGACAACAAATTGTAGGATTGTAATTCAAGGTTCTTCACCATCGAATTCAAGGTGATGTGCAAGGTGAAGTAGAAAAAATGAAGGACATGACTTCTGGAGCATTCGTGTAAGTGGAGGAAGAAGATGACTACTATGGAGCCGGGACAAGAGAAACCACTTCGGTGATGAGCTTTCGAATCAGGCGATTCATGAATTTACAATAGTGGGCTATTCAATACAAAAGGTGGATATGTATCCGACGGATATACAAATTGGTCGATTGGGAAGGAAGCTGTACATAATTCAAGTAGGTCTTCTACTTAGGCATCAAACATTCACCATGCTTTTGATCCCCTTCTCTTCCACTTGATTATTTAAGTTTGCGCTTCGCCACCTTAGCTTATCATTTACCTCGCTTGTCATCCCGCCCACCCTGTTGATTATGTTGTTTGTCATCATGACGAAAACTGACTGATCCTTTGCGGAATTCATGCTATTGGCCATTTTCAAGAAATTGGATCAGTACCACAACAGAAGATGCACCATCTCATAGTGCTGATGATGGTTGAGCTTGACTTGGGTTTTTCTGTGACTAACAAGAGCCTTGTGGCTTGAAGCTCACACTTCACATCGAACTATTTCTATTGGACTTGTGCAGGTTTTGTAGGATTGTAGGCTCAACAAAAGCAAAATAGCCAGGGACCAATCCATTTCGGCACTCTATATTTTGACCAAAGAGCTGCAATGGAGATCCTATGTCGTGTCCTCTAGAGAGATTATAGCTTGGGCCTTTGCATTGACATTACGTTGCCACATGATATCTAAATATTTGGTGAACGAAGGAAGCCACTGACACGCAGTCCATTCATCTTTCAAGACATCGATGCGAGCAGGAACATCACAAAATTGATGTGAAGCACACAGAGCACATAGCTCTTATATCTTGGTGAAAACATATGGTCGCTTCAGAACAACAATGATGATTATTGGCTCGAAGAAGAGAGCATCTGAATGGTTCCTCAGGCTCTCCAGTTTCCCTTTGACAATCGACTACGTTATTGATGGTGTTGTAATTGCGTTTACAGATTTTGCTACGATGACTAAAAAAGGGAAGGGGGAAAACCAATTTGGGCTTGCTCTTCATGCTGAATCTTGGGCAAAGCTGTTGGGCAGTAGAGGAAGAAGCATAGTAGAAGAAGCAAGGGCACAGAGGTAGAAGGTAGAAGGTTCAACTATAAAGTCGATTGAGAGTTTCTGGCTTTCGAGCTACTGGTGGCTGGAAGCTAAATGATGGCTTTGCCTCTGACTCGAAACATTGTCTCTTGGATCACGAGGGAGTTTGTGACGTGTGGTACATATCTCATTCCTGCAACGATCACTATTCAAAAATCAAGAAGTGGTCTCTGACTCACAGAGGAAACAGGTACCTAAACAACTTTGCCCACGGTATTCTACTATTTAGGATGACTCAACTCTGATGGTGGACAGCTCATGAGAATGTACTCGAAATTTAAAAGCTTGTGACCCTATGATCAGCGGAACGGGCATGAGGGAAGAAGGCATGTCAGAAGCAATTGCCATAGCCAGGAGAGGATTTTCATCAGAGGGTGCAATCCACACATAGGAAACTAAAGAAGGCTGGAGGGGGAGAAAAGGTGAACTTGGCTCCTTGGTACTCTTGACAACGCAAACGCGAACCTGGTGCCTTGGTACTCTTAACAACACAAACTATCAAGGAGTGGAGCATGAAGGTGAGTAGAGGCAGTAGCAGAGCATTGGAGATGACAAGGCACTGATTCAATGCTTCTATCAAACTAGAACTTAGTGTGCAAATCATGCAATACCGCCATGCAAAAAGCAAGCCATCCTTTTAGGATCATGCAACCAAGCCTTCAATTAGATTGCCATGTGGCTTGGCTTTTGAATTGATCCAGCCTTGAATTAAATTACCACATGGCTCAGGCTTGGCTTTTGAATTGATCCCACTATGTTGCCTGCCTAAATATGCCAACAAACATGTCCTCTATCATTTTTGAAAATAAACATCGTTGATCTACCTTTACGGGCTGGTGCATGTACGATGGGCGATGGCTAGGATGATTTGGCATGGCCCTCCTTGCGGGCGATGGCTAGGATGATTTGGCATGGCCTCTCAAGAAGGGCCAGGATCAATGCATGAGCATTCCCACTGCACAAGGGTGGGTCACGTGTGTGTCATTTTGCATGGTTGTGCTCTTGCTCCACCTCATCGCATAGGAACCGAGGAGGAACTATGTTGTGTGAACAAAAAGAATTCAAAACATGTTTGAACAACCTCTTTTACAATGAGTTTTGGACATTTTTCCATGTGGGAAGGGGGGACCTTTCTATAGTATTCAACATCACGATGACTAGGTAGGGGGTTACATGCTTCTACCTCAAGCCAGGAGTCCCCTATCCCCAATGGGATTTGTATAAAAATTCTTGTATAAGGGAATGGTGGGTTGGGGGAGGACTTTCCTGGAAGGAAAGTGCTTGACCAATGGCGAGCGACCGATGGCCGAGCCAATGGCCTGGCACTTTCCTCCTAGGAAAGGCTGACTCTGGCCCTAATCCCCCATGTGAAAGGCCTCTGGGAGGGTACCTTAAGGTAAAATTGTTCTCTAAATGAACTAAGACCCTAATTGTGGGCTGGTTAAATTAATTGTAGGCTAGCTAGTCATTGGGGGGGAGATTCCCAATCCTAATTTTCCAAGATTTGACAGTTGCTATTAGATCTTGGCTGACCAGGGACTTTTATGTGAAGTAATTCGCTACCTTCTTTCTCATCAAGTGTTAAGGTTTCACAACTCTAGCTGTGCTGCCATTTTCAAACCCACACCTTCCAATTGGCCTCTAGTGGGTTTTCGGAGGTGCTCCCCTTGCCGATACTCTCTCCATTATCTCGAGTTTTTTAGCTCCCCAGCTAAAGTTGCAATAGACATCCTTTTTATAATTGACCATGTGACCACTAGCTCAAAATTGAGCTTGAATCCTAGCATTTTATCAAATTTTGAAACAAAAAAACCAAATGAGTAAAAATATGAACATGAGACGTGACATAGGGTCCATTAGGACCTAATCCTCCCTTTAAATGTCAGGGTGGTGATTTAATAATAACTTTATGATGTCCATTTTTTTGAAGTTAAAGCCCAAAAAAATACATGAATGAGGAATGCTCACAAGAGCTCATAAAATTAATCCTTGTTGTAGTTTATACAATACTGTCACATGGACTACAATCATATGAATAAAGGTGTTGTGATCCTTTGATGTTGCATCCATCTTGGATTTCTTTGCTCTCTGGCATTAAGAAAATCCATCAAAAGAATTTAGAATGAAAAGAAGCAGTTTTGAATGAACGAGCAATTACAAATATTTATATGAGAATATATAATATAATTATTATAACCACATATAGTGTGGGCAAGGAGGTGACACACCTCCTTCCCCAAAGAGATATAATCTGAGGGAACGTGCCTTTTCCTATGCATTGAGATTGAGAGCATCAAGAATATTAGCACCGAGAGTATTAGCATCGAGAATAAGTCTCGCAAATCGATAAAATACTGGCATATTACATGAATTTCAATAGTTGTAATTGTAGTCAAACCTTGGTAAAATTACCACGAGTGGTGCACCAGGGAAATTCAAATTCTCATCGTCTTTTGGGTGATTTCTTTGAGCTTGGAGGTAGAGAAAAGGCTGCGGAACAATTGGCACAATCAGAGATATGTGAAGTGAATTGCAATGCGAAGGCAACTTTTGCAGATCTTTCTTGTGCTTGAAGGCTATATCTACTTATGGCAATCAAAGTCCCCTCCCATTCACATCTACATCCCATGCAATTCATCTACCCAAATCGAACATTAGCAAACATCACTACTTTCAAAGGTACAACTATTACCTTGCATGCTAGTGAACAGAAGTGGTACACATTTTGGTGGAGACCTCTTGTACAAGTTCAACAAGTATTTTCCAATCCCTTGGACGGCCTTGGTTGGGGTCTTTGGTCCAAAAGCACCACAACACCTATAATTGATAGAGATCACACTTCATCAAGCTGTGATTGCCTTGAAAACTAAGTGTGAGAAGCGCAAATCACAATTTGTTGCGGTCACTCAAGCTTTTGTCTCTAACTTTCTAGTTGACCAATTTTATTTTAAATGGCAAAGAAAATTGACTGCACTGAGTTTGCAAGTCTTCTTTATGGAGTTTGTCTACAAGACAATAAGCCGATTCTTTTCAATTTGTTTATAGCCTATAAGTCTCAGTTTTGAAAGCTTCACTTCTATGCACATAGAAATGGGTGAAACACGTAGATTAGAGTAGAGATCAGAAAGTGATTAGTCATGTATTGTTCTTAGCTAGTGAAAGATAGGTGGTATTTGAATTAAGTGCAACATTCACCCCAACTTCTAATGGAGACTTGTCATGACCATAAGTTAAAAGTATGCACCTGATGCTTCGTTGCTAAGCTGAATAGTCTAGTTGCTTTATGAAAGTCTTATGTGTAATTTCTTCCTATTTCATGAAATCCTGTAGTCTTGCTATTTCATGAAATCTTGTAGTCTTGCTTGCCCATATGTGCTTGTCTAAGAATTTTTGTTGATGCATAGATAATTGCATAGGTAGCAAGCATGCCGAAGAAGTTGTTTCCTAACTTTCAATAGTAAAATCTTGGTTAGATGATACCTCAAATGTCCTTTTTGGCCTGAACTTTGGGAATTTTAAGCAGTCATTCCTAGTTTGCAAAGCAAAAATTATGAAATTTTGGTAATTTCCCAACTTTTTGTAGCATACAAACACATGGCAGGCTGTTTTGAAGAGTCGTGGCTTTGTGCACATGGGTGTGTTGAATGTATGCTTTTGCAAAGTGGCAGTTAATGATGTGATTATTATAACTAATAGTTGTGTGCATGTCACCGGTGTATAGATTCAAATTCTTGCATGGGAAAGGCTGTCATAGCGATTTGATTCTACTTCTATTACATTTCCTACCTTCAAATTTTATGAGCAATGAAGTGGTTGCGGATTATGGGTGGCTATGGCTACTAGACTTGTGTTCCACTAAGTGAGTCATTTGCAGGTTTTGTGGGCAATAAACCATTGCAGAGGAATTGGGCACTATTTTGTCTTCTTGGATTGAATCCTATACACATGTTATGTGCATGGGATAATCAGCAGTTCCTCGTGATAGGGGAATTTTTTCTTTGCACCGGGTGATTGATTGCCTTATATAAGAGGTATTATAGCATGCAAGCACCTATTTGTTCTTCTGCTTATCTTGAAGATTTGCGTTACTGAGAATGACTGGCCTACAAGTTTCCTTCGATTATATGGAGACTCATAGTGGAGCTTTTGAGAAAGGTCTTTGAGTAGTCTTCACAACACTTCTCTTACTTATTTCCTTCATTTAAGCCTTCTGAACTTTTTTTGTTTCATTTGCAGATATATTTGAAACATCGTTGTTGGGCATCCCTTGGGCATGTTTAGCTAACCTACAATGATTTGCTTTTGTAGGTTTTGCAAAAGTATGCCCTCAAGTTCTTGAAGTGCCTATCATGTCGCATGCCACTTTCTGTGAAGGTTCTTGTTGCTATAGAAGAGATCGCAAAAATTGACCTCATGACGACGAGTATGGGCTAGCAATCTATTCGTCTATAGTCCAAAGTAATTTCCTTATGGATATAGCATTGTGTTCATGTGTTTGTGCTAATTGGGTTATTAGTTTATGATATAACTTTACATGGTTCTCTTATTCATTTTCACCTAAATCGAGATTTGTCTTACTCTGGACTTCTCCCACAATTTCTTTTTGCCTTCTGTCAATGATGGTTCTCTAAATCTTTTTTGATATCGGTTGTTTGGTTATTTACACTAATGAGCAATGGTCATCTATGGTACATATGGTGATCACAAAATATAAAGTGTCACACAATTGAAGTGTTTGGGATGATTTGACAGTCTGCTTTATTGTTTTTCTTCCGCTGCATTCTTATACTTTCAAGTGAGCTGTTAATTTGATTGTATTGGCAAAAAGAGTGTGATAGTTGCGATACAAATAGATGACCATTTACGAGGCTAATACATCTCTATTCTAAAATTGAGTGATATTCAATTTTATTGGTGCTGATGCGATAGCAGCGATAGAATTTGTCTCGGACTATGCATGAGCATGTTGTGTTATATTGGTTCTTGTGAAATGTCTATTATACTTGTTTTTGTATAAATGCTACATGATCGATCTCTTTTGTAGAAGCACAAGCCATTACATTTACTGTAGCTTGACAAATTTCTTAAACTCAGATGTCGATATGTATTAGTAGCTTCATTGGTGTGGGTACTCCATGTTAAAAAAAGCTTTTGCCAAGACAATCTAAGAGTCTCTTTGCCTTTATTTTTAGTGCAAACATGCAACATAGTTTTGCGTTGAATTGTTATAGTGCAAATGTTCCACCTTTGTCTTCATATTGTTGCTTGTATGGTCCACGTGCCCCTGCCAATTCTGCTTGCTCTTTCATGAAGAAAAGTCCAACTCCATTAGTTGTTTCTTGTGCAAGTAGACTCCCAAAAGAGAATCTATTGAAAAGCTTTTCAATAAGGAAAACTCCAAGGCACTCATTGAAGAACTCATTCCGAGGTGTCGCCTACTGCTGAGGCTTATGCACAAGATATACACACGTTCCAATTTGTGTGAACAAGTACCGAATCTTGATTGCATGACTTTGTGTTTGGCCTTTAGTGAAGAAGCTTGCATGAGAAAACCTAGACTACATTAACAATAGATATAAAATTAGTACTCGCATTAAATGTACAAGTAAACATAAGTGCATGCAAGCACACATGGAGAAGTCTACACATTTGTTGGCTCTTTACCATGGCTTTTGCAGTAGTAGGAAGAGTAGGGTATTCTGAGTATGCAGGGTTCCGAGGCTTTTTGTCACCTACAGATATATCGGGGTTGTCGTTTGTAGTATATGTGTAGCTTAGGACCTCGAGTCATATTCTGATGAAAGATGTAGGCTTAAGTGTGGTAAGCAAACATAGTGCATGCATGTGTAAAAGGAACGTGTATCATCATGGTTGAGGTAATGAAGGCTTTCGCCTTCATTGGGGGTTGAGGGGTTTAGAAGGAGTTTAAGGGTTAGAGGGAAGTCCAGGGTTTAGAAGGAGGTCCAAGGTTTAGAAGGAGGTTCCAAGGTTTAGAGAGAGGTTCCAAGGTTTAGAAGGAGGTTCCAGAGTTTAGAAGAGGTTCCAGAGTTTAGAAGAGTTCCAAGGTTAGAAGGAGGATCCAAGGTTCAGGGTAGAGTACATGGTGGAGAACTCATCTCCCTTGTAGATCATGGAGGTTAAGGGTTGAGGAACTAAGGGTTTAGGGGGAGCATAGGAGTGGGAGAGGAAGAAGGTGTAAGAGCATGGGGGAAAGAAGGGAGGAGGGGGAAGGAGGAGGAGGAGAAGGGAGGAGGAGAAAGGAGGAGGGGGGAGGAGGAGGAGGAGGAGGGAGGAGGAGAAGGGAGAAGGAGGAGGGAGGAGGAGAGTGAGAGGATGGGTTGCAAGGTTGGAGGAGAGTGGAGGAGGAGTTGCAAGGTTAGGACATGATTTTGGACGTGGAGTGCAAGGAAGCATGGACACTTGAGACAATTGCTTGGAATACCAAAGTAGAACTCAACACAATGCCCCAAAGAGTGTGGGCTTCATTCTATTATGAGGTATTTATACAAGTTGGAGAGCTTCTCTCTCTACATGTAGGAATTGTAAGATATTCTCTCTCTGCATGTAGAACTTGCATATAGAAGTTGCATGTAGAAGTTGCAAGTTGCATGTGGGAGTTGCATGTAGAACTCGCATGTTGCATGTTGCATGTAGGAGTTGCATGTAGAACTCGCATGTAGGAATCGCATGTAGAAGTTGCATGTAGGAGTTGCATGTAGAACATGCATGTAGAACTCGCATGTAGAACTTGCATGTAGGACTTGCATGTAGAACATGCATGTAGAAGTTGCATGTAGAACACGCATGTAGGAGTTGCATGTAGAACTCACATGTGGGAGTTGCATATAGGAATCGTATGTAGAACTTGCATGTAGAACATGCAAGTTGGATTTCTAAGAGGGATTATTTCTAGCCTTATACAAGTACAAGTGGAGCTTTGTCGCTACTCTACACACACATTCTGTACTACCTAAGTCCATGTTGGCACAGAGACAACATACTCCCGGATCCATTTGATTACCCGTCTCGGGTTATGGCCTATTTTGATTTCGGAGTTGGGATGCCATGTGCATAACCCAATGGCTATTGAGATGCCATGTGCATAACCCAATGGCTATTGAGATTGTGGCATGTGAATCATTCGTGCTGTAATGCTTTTGCACCATACAATTTGTGGTCTGTAGTCAGGAAGCTTATCTCCTCTTAAGGAGGGGCAGACGGCTGTGAATTTCAGGGGAGATCTCGTTGCTGAGGCTGCGGACTCTGCCATCAAATCTTTTTGGGAAGAGGTTTGGCGGGTGTCTCATTGTTGAGGCTAGCATTTCTTGCTATCTTGCATACATGGATGCAATTGCACTCGTATCATTGAGCTTGTAGAGATAAGTTTGTATGCAAGTCTCATACTTTTGCATTTAGGAGATCGCTGTGATGTTTGGCGGGGGTCTCGTTGCTGAGGCTATAGACCCTTTTGCTAATTCATCTTGAGTTTTGGCATAGCTTCATGTCCTGCTTGTGAATTCATTGCATGCTTTGAGAGTATGGAATAAAAGTGTGTGATACTATTATTGATGCGATCTATTATGTGCCTATGCAAAATCGTGTGAATGCATGTGATGTGTTGATTAGGTAGGGAATTAGAATGCTTATTTATGGGATTTAATAGGGAAACTAAGACTCAATCATCCCTAATACAAAATTGATTAGGTCTTCCTAAATGTGGACAAACGTGCATATGCTAGTGAGTGTGCATGTAACAATCTAGTGCAAACTATATGTGCAAAAACATGCATATGCTAGTGAGTGCATGTGTCACAATCTAGTGCAAGCTATTGAAGACTTGGGGTTCCCAAAACTTCATTATTGTTGGGGATGGCTTGCATGATGATGTTGTATCGCTTCAATCAGCTCCCATTTTTGGTTGTGTTGAATTGGACTCGTCCAATGTTTCATAGAAAAAACCAAAGAAATTTAAAGAGAAATAAGGTGCCATAGAATAAATTTTCTTTAAATAGATATAGATAGAGAGGGGAGGGGCTAATTAAATATAGATAGGGAGGGGAGGGGAAGTATAGATAAAGAAGGGAGGGGATACTTAAATATAGATAGAGAGGGGAGGGGAAACTTAAATATAGAGAGAGAGGGGAGGGGAAATATAGATAGATAGGGGAGGGGATACTTAGATAGAGAAGGGAAGAATAACAAAAATATAGAGGGGGGACTATAGGTAACTGCAAAGAGGCAGAGGGGAAAGTGAGGGGGTTTAGAAAGATAAGGAAAAAAGGGTTTAAAAAATACCTGAAGGTGACGTGTTTGATGGGCTTATCAAGAGGTAGGCAAAGCTATCAAGAGGTAGTAAAGAATATAGAGATGCACGTCGCTGCACTCGAGGGGATGCTTGGAGTCGGCCATACCAGTGCAGGAGCCAGACAATAGGCAACAAGACTTCCATAGACTAGACATCTTGAGGGAACCTTCTTCTGTGAAGTGACAGTAAATACGACGATTGAGAGAGTGACGGCGGGGACAAATAGCAGCAATAGAGCCACATCAAAAGCAGAGGGGGAAACCAGAGTACGAGGCATGAGGTGGAGTACTTTAAAGGCTACAGGGGTAGGACGTAATAGTTAGGAGAATAGTCTATTATATAGTAGAGGAGGTCGGGGTAGTCGGGGCTCAAGGATGGGAGCATTAGGTAGTTAGGGGTTTGTAGAAGACTTGGGAAGGCGGGCAATCAAGGAGCACAAAGGAAGAGGGGGGATGTGAGTAATTAGTTTAGTTAAAAAGTGAGTGCACAAGAAAGGTTACTGCATGTGTAGGGAAAACAGGACCGTAGGTAGGATTAATCGTAGGAGAGTTTAGGGGTAGTTAGAAAGCCTTGGGAGTAAATGGGGAACTAGGTAAGTAGAGAAATTAGGCGAGGATAAGGAGAGTCAGGTGAAGAAAGCGGAGAGTAGGGAGGATTAGGGAAAATTAGGGAGAATAGGGAAACTAGGGGGAGCTAGGGGAGGCTAGCGCAGTTTTAGAAAAAGAAGGGGGAATTAGAAAAAAGTAGATAGGGGAAAAGTAGATTTTTAGTAGGAATAAGGGAAAGACGAAAAAAATAGAAAAGTTGGGAAAAAGGGAAAAGTAGAAAAAATAGGGGATTTAAGGGAATTTAGAAAATAAGGGAGGGAGGGGGAGGGGATTAGAAAACAAGGAAAAATTAAAGGAATTTTAAAAAAGTTGGGGAATTAAGGGAATTAAGGGAGACTAGGGTGAAATAGATAGCTGGGGTGGAGATAGTAGGTAGAAAAGATTAATGTAATAAATAGATAGTAGGAAAAGAAGAAAGTAGGAAGAAATAGAAAGAGGAAATAAATAGGAAAATTAGGATAAATTTGAAAAACATCATGAAATAAATAGACATAAAAATTAAAGAAACTAATTAGAAAAAATTCTTAAAAAATTTAGAGAAATTTATGAAATAATTAAAAGGAAAAAAGGAAAGTTAAAGAAAATTAAGGAGAAAAAAAGGAAAACTTAATAAAACATCAGAGAGAGAGAGAGAGAGAGAGAGAGAGAGAGAGAGAGAGAGAGAGAGAGAGAGAGAGAGAGTTAAATAACGGAGAAATTAAGGGGAAAATAAGGGAGTATGAGGGAAAAGAAATTAGGGAAATTAAGGGGGGTTGTCGAGGGGAGCTCTAATGAGCAAGTGGTAAAACCAAAGGAGAAAGGGATAGTAAGTGTGTGTGTGTGTGTGTACCCACCTTTGCCCCAGTTGAGAAGTCCAATTTAAAGTAATGGAAATGGAAGAGAAGTACTCGAGTGAGGTAGGTGAAAAGTATGGAAGCAAAGAGGAAAACCAAGTTACATCAGGGAGTCGAAAAGCCAAATAACGGCCTTGATGACTTAAAGGTCCTATGTGTAACCATCCAAAGTTGTAGAGAAAGCGTGCGTGTGTGTAGTAGGCATTTACAACACCCCTTTCCATAGTGAAGAGTAGACAAATTTGGAGCAGGAAAGAGAAATCTTTAATAGATAAACTTTGCAATAAACATTACAAAAAACGAAGTAGCATAATTAAAGGATGAACAATTTTTTCTAAAAGAGAAAATGTGAGCAGTGAAGCTTAGATAAGTCATTGGCAGCATCACTTTTATTGAAGAGGGGAGTCTGCCTACCTGCCACCATCCAACAAGCAAAATAGTGAGAACCAATTTCAACTTTGGTTGGGAAGACAGGTGTCATCAACACCCCTCCCTTGTTATTGGAGTCACAATAAAAATCGATGCTTTGGCCATACACTTATCAAGCTAAAGTAGCGAAGATAATGAGCTTTTGAAAAAAAGTTGCTTTAATACAAAGTAATGTTAGCACAATCAATCTAAAGGTAAAGAAGTAAAAATAAAGCATCTTTGTGTTGAAAAAAAAGTGGGTTAATAAAAACTAAAATAAGTGATGGGGGCACAAAGGGTTTAATTAAGAAGAAGAGGGGGAGAGAGTGAGGGAGAGAGGGGGGGTAATTAAAGCAAGGGGTCTTATGAAGGACCATAGAAAAAACCAAATAAATTTAAAGAGAAATAAGGTGCCATAGAATAAATTTTCTTTAAATAGATATAGATAGAGAGGGGAGGGATACTTAAATATAGATAGAGAGGGCAGTGAAAGTATAGATAAAGAAGGGAGGGGATACTTATATATAGATAGAGAGGGGAGGGGCAACTTAAATATAGAGAGAGAGGGGAGGGGATACTTACATAGAGAAGGGGAGTATAATAAAAATGTAGAGGGGGGACTATAGGTAACTGCAAAGAGGCAGGGGTAGAAGCGAGGGGGTTTAGAAAAGATAAGGAAAAAAGGGTTTTAAAAACACCTGAAGGTGACGTGTTTGATGGGCTTATCAAGAGGTAGGCAAAGCTATCAAGAGGTATAAAGACTACAGAGGTGCACACCGTCGCAAGGGGATGCTTGGAGTGACCATACGGGTGCAAGAGCCAAGACAGTAGGCAGCAAGACTTCCATAGCTTGAGGGAACCTTCTTCTATGAGGTGACAGTAAATACAGTGATTGGGAGAGTGACGGGGGGGGCAGATAACAACAATAGAGCCTCATCAGAAAGCAGAGGGAAAAACCGGAGTACGAGGCATGAGGTGGAGTACTTTGAAGGTTGCAGGAGTAGAACATACTAGTTAGGAGAATAGTCTATTACATAGTAGAGGAGGTCGGGGTAGTCGGGGCTTGGGGATGGGAGCGTCAGGTAGTTAGGGGGTTTGTAGAAGACTTGGGAAGGCAGGCAGTCAAGGGGCATAAAGGAAGAGGGGGAGTGTGAGTAATTAGTTTAGTTAAAAAGTGAGCACACAGGCAAGGTTACTGCGCATGTAGGGAAAACAGGACCGTAGGTAGGATTAATCGTAGGAGAGTTTAGGGGTAGTTAGAAAGCCTTGGGAGTAAAGGGGGAACTAGGTAAGTAGAGAAATTAGGCAAGGATAAGGAGAGTTAGGTGAAGAAAAGGGAGAGCAGGGAGGATTAGGGAAAATTAGGGAGAATAGGGAAAATAGGGGGAGCTAGGGGAGGTTAGCAGAGTTTTAGAAAAAGAAGGGGGAATTAGAAAAAAGTAGATAGGGGAAAATTAGGGGAGAAATAGGGGAAAAGTAGGTTTTTAGTAGGAATAAGGGAAAGACGAAAAAAATAGAAAAGTTGGGAAAAAGGGAAAAGTAGAAAAAATAGGGGATTTAAGGGAATTTAGAAAATAAGGGAGGGAGGGGGGGGAATTAGAAAACAAGGAAAAATTAAGGGAAATTTTAAAAAGTTGGGGAATTAAGGGAATTAAGGGAGACTAGGGTGAAATAAATAGTTGGGGAGGAGATAGTAGGTAGAAAAGATTAATGTAATAAATAGATAGTAGGAAAAGAAGAAAGTAGGAAGAAATAAAAAGAGGAAATAAATAGGAAAATTAGGATAAATTTGAAAATCATCATGAAATAAATAGAGAGAAAAATTAAAGAAACTAATTAGAAAAAATTATGAAAAAATTAGAGAAATTTATGAAATACTTACGAAAAAAGGAAAGTTAAAGAAAAAACAAAGAAAATTAAGGAGAAAAAAAGGAAAACTTAATAAAACATCAGAGAGAGAGAGAGAGATATATATATATATAGATAGATAGATAGATAGATAGATAGATAGATAGATAGATAGAGAGAGAGAGAGAGAGAGAGAGAGAGAGAGAGAGAGAGAGAGAGAGAGAGAGAGAGAGAGAGAGAGAGAGAGAGAGAGAGAGAGAGAGTTAAATAAGGGAGAAATTAAGAGGAGAATAAGGGAGTTTGAGGGAAAAGAAATTAGGGAAATTAAGGGGGGTTGTCGAGGGGAGCTCTAATGAGCAAGTGGTAAAACCAAAGGAGGAAGGGATAGTAAGTGTGTGTGTGTGTGTGTGTGTGTTTACCCACCTTTGGCCTAGTAGGATATAACAACTAGGTGAGACAATAAGTCATCACCTAGTGTGATGACCTACTCTCTACCCGAAGAGAATAAGAATTAATGAGAATTGCAATTTCAAGTAATGGAAATGGAAGAGAGTACTTGAGTGAGGTAGATGAATAGTAAGGAAGGAAAGAGGAAAATCAAGTTAGATCAGGGAGTCAAAAAGCCAAATAACAGCCTTGATGACTTAAAGGTCCTATGTGCAACCGTCAAAAGTTGCAAGGGAAAGCGTGTGTGTGTAGTAGACATTTACAACACCCCTTTCCATAGTGAAGAGTAGACAAATTTGGAGTAGGAAAGAGAAATGTTTAATAGATAAAATTTGCAATAAACATCACAAAAAACGAAGTAGCATAATTAAAGGATGAACAATTTTTTCTAAAAGAGAAAATGTGAGCAGTGAAGA
Source organism: Dipteris shenzhenensis (assembly GCF_047967505.1). Lineage (NCBI taxonomy): Eukaryota > Viridiplantae > Streptophyta > Polypodiopsida > Gleicheniales > Dipteridaceae > Dipteris > Dipteris shenzhenensis. The sequence continues at coordinate 9,457,522 of NC_141610.1, read as the reverse complement.
TTAGATAAGTCGTTGGTAGCATCACTTTTATTGAAGAGGGGAGTCTGCCTACCTGCCACCATCCAACAAGCAAAATAGTGAGAACCAATTTCAACTTTGGTTGGGAAGACATGTGTCATCAACACCCCTCCCTTGTTATTGGAGTCACAATAAAAATCGATGGTTTGGCCATACACTTATCAAGCTAAAGTAGCGAAGATAATGAACCTTTGAAAAAAAGTTGGTTTAATACAGAGTAATGTTAGCACGATCAATCTAAAGGTAAAGAAGTAAAAATAAAGCATCATTGTAGTGAAAAAAAAGTGAGTTAATAAAAATTAAAATAAATGATGGGGGGACAAAGGGTTTAATTAAGAAGAAGAGGGAGAGAGAGAGAGAGAGGGAGAGAGGGGGGGGGTATTAAAGCAAGGGGTCTTATGAAGGACCATAGAAAAATCCAAAGAAATTTAAAGAGAAATAAGGTGCCATAGACTAAATTTTCTTTAAATAGATATAAAAGAAAATCAAGGAGAAAAAAAAGGAAAAGTTAATAAAATAGCAGAGAGAGAGAGAGAGAGAGAGAGAGAGAGAGAGAGTTAAATAAGGGAGAAATTAAGGGGAGAATAAGGGAGTTTGAGGGAGGGAAATTAAGGGGGGTTGTCAAGGGGAGCTCTAATGAGCAAGTGGTAAAACCAAAGGAGGAAGGGATAGTAAGAGTGTGTGTGTGTGTGCGTGTGCATGTGCGTGTGCATGTGTGCATATATAATCTCTCTCTCTCTCTCTCTCTCTCCCCTAAACAAAACACCAAAAATCATGATAGCCATAGAAGACATAAAAAACTTTTGTATACAGCTAAGCCAAAAAATTTATAATGCATCTAGGCCATAATAAGGCATCCAAAATCTTGGTGATCACATCACATGCCATTGGAGTTTCTTGTGGATGCTTGAAGCTTGAACCACCATTTTGAATTCTACACAACCTTTCAAGTGGATGACATGAGGATTTGGGTGAGCTAAAATAATTCAAGAAGAAAGATATACTCTATATCACTTGTATCAAACTTTTACACATGACTTGCATCCTACTACCCTTGTTGCTACCAATCTCTACCATTGCCTATGTGTATGAGCATTTTAAGCCTCGTAATCTCTACCACTACCTATGTGTATGATCATTTTTAAGCTTCTTCAATGGCTAAGAGGAAAGCTTTTAATGGTTCAAGTTAGCAAAATTCTTTCATCTTCTCTATTTATTAGCTCTATCACAACCTTCCATAACCTTGCTGAATCTCCAAGAACCCTACTCTTTTTCACATCATCATGCTCAAGAATTGCAACCTACATCTAAAGCTTAATATAACGAAATTGGGAATTGCTTTCACCTCTTGCACCAAAATGGCCTTTCCATTATTAGGGGTGCCTAGACGATATGACTCCAACCAAACATCTTCACTTTTTGGGCATTCTAAACAATTTCACTTTTAGGGAAGCCTTAACCGTCTATCTCAATAAAGTTCTTGGTTGCTTGGACATTTGCCTACAACCCCCTCCAATTTATCCCTATAATAATGCATTTGAGTGCATATCTTGGGTTGCTTTGGATCAACAAAAGCCTTACCTTCTTTATATTTGATGTCTCAGAATTGCTTGTAATCTTCATGCTTTTAAGATCAATCGGGTAACCTTTGCAATCAAGGACCATAAAACCACTAGTAGAGTCCAAAAACCTATCAAGTTTCCCAAATAAACCTATTTCCTTACCTTGATTCACCCTTTGCATTGGTCAAAACATAAAAAGAATGGTCCTTAGATTACACAATGTCATTTTTGAATACACAATGCAGAAGCATAAGAATAAATTGACTACCATAATTGAGACCATAATTCCAATGAGCCACTCTTTCTTGTCACCTTCAAGATCAAGGGATGCACCCTAAAAAATAGAAAGATGCAATAATGTAGAGGAAAAACTAGAGAGACACACAAAGACAAATATATAGAGAAACACAATTTCAACTACACTTGACATAAGCAACCACACTAATTCAATCAAAACTTGTCATCCCAATGTTGCCATAACAAAAGTAAATACCAAGCTCCCTACTAGAATAGAATATTATCCAATAAACACACATGAGTGGATGTAACCAAATGATGTCTCATTGAATTTAAGTCGCACTACTATTTGATTCTTGCCTATTAAGTACATATATGGGTTTGAGTGCTTCATATTATTAGTACACAACAAAACGTAATCTTGAAGAGTGTCCAAAGTGGAAGCTATAAAGAAAGGAAGCTACTTTTCATAGATAGAAGAACATTAGCTACAAAGAACACCACATTCACAAAGACCACTATATTGGCAAAATTTGAAAGATGTATTATCAACATCTCTTTTTTGGCGAGGGTATCACACTCATTTTTAATTGCCTGTAGGCAATGGCTATGCCAATGCTTCGAAGTCTAGCCACCTTGCTCAATCCTATTATAGCATAGCTCTTGAACAATGGGGATTTTCCCCTACACACTTTGCTAAGCATCCTCATGAATTTCTCTCCGCAAATCAATTAGCGAGCCTCCTAAAAATTGCCATTAATAATTCCAAGTAGCATACATTGGAGCAAGTATGCATAAGGTCATAGAAGCTAGAGGTTGCCTACCTTTTGTTTACCATGGCTACTTCAATGTTATACTTATTGTTAGGGTCTAGACTCAAAAGTGCTTGGATTTCAGCCACCCACCATCGTTGCATTCTTCTCATGATCTCTAAGGTGGTACACTTGGGTCCTTGCAAGGACTCAAAATTCCCCCCATGCCTACAAAATTTCTCTTCTGTATGATTTTAAACATAGGCAAGTGACCTCCGATGGTGTGCTCCATGTGATTATAGGAATGTTTCTACATCTAAGCTTTCTTCCCAATTGTTGGTTGCTACTTGACTCTTCTCCTCGGATACGTTGATGGAGTGTATTCTAAGAAGGGAAAATCTCAAATGAGAAACAATTAGCAAACTATCTTGAATCTTGAGACCTGATTCTAGGCTTAAAAACGTTCTTTGAAAAGCCAAAGTAATCAGGTATTTGTTCAACTCATGCTTCAGCCACCTTCAATGGGAGAATCTATGATTGCAACAAATGATGGGCAATGCACAGGTGCGAGTGCACAACACACCAAGTATTTAATTGAAGTTAATGTATGGTCACCTATCCAATAAGGGAACTCGTAGAGCCAAAAATGTTTAGCCTAGAGGAAGTTTGGGCATCCTAAAAGGAGAACAAGCCACTTGTCATGATTTGGCAAGGAGATGGAAAGCGATTTTTGAAATTGAAAGTTTCTTTTCATAATAGTTTATTAATTGAAAGTTTAGTTTTTTAATGAAAGTTTCAAGCAGTGAGGGTATTCATGTATCATAGAGATTTATATAGTTGAGGACTAGGTTGATTTAAGGTGAGCTATATATAGCTCTAGCACCCCCGTTCAAACTAAGCCCTTTGGCTGCGGATGAAAAAACCCTTAGGGAGTACAAGAGAAAAACTTGAGCCACTATATAAATGTCCAAGTAAATTGTACAATAGTGGTCATAGACCTTGTTTAAGATATATACAATGCAGATTGTGAAGTGCATCATGCTACAGTGTAGATATATATAGTGCAATTTATGCGTCATGATACAATACACATCGTGAAGATACTAACCTTTTTTGTGGAATTTTGGAAGACCTTTCGTGAGGATGTCACACTATAGATGGGTGTCGAATGGCATAGAGTGACCAATGTTAGACAACATCCATCGCTACCCTATTAAGTCTCGTGCTTGTAGATGGGATCAATCCAAACTATTGCCCTCCAAATCCAATATTATTGTGGTAGTCATATGTTCAACCTTCCTGTGTGAATTATGGCGATTATCATGATCTAGATGTACACATAGGTATCAACAACCATTGAAATCATGATAGATTCAGCAAAATCATATAGTTATGTGTGTCTGATGCCTTGACCCATGAAGATAAACTCTTGCCCAATTGATATGAAAAGGGAAGCATTAAGCTTGTGCTGGTTAGGTGCACCTACATAATCACATTCAAAACCATAAAATATGATCTTGTCTAGGTGATATGAAAAAGGTAAGATTGTGCTAATTAGGTACATCTAGAGTGATATAATATAATCACATATATATAGTAAAAAGGCACCAACCATCATCCAACAAGTAGTCTTACAATAATCAGTAAAAAGGCACGGACCACTGTCCACCATCAAGTAGTCCTATAGTAATCAGTAAAAAGGCATGGACCATTTTTAGGCAAGTAATCATGAAGTAATCTTGTAGTATTCTATAAAAAGGCATGGACCATTGTTCGACAAGTAATCAATAAGTTATCCTATAGCAATCAATAAAAATGAGTGGTCCAGCAAGTAACTAATAAGTACTCCTGTGATGATAATCAATAAAAAGGACACAGACCAATGTCCAACAAGTAATCCATAATCAATCCTATAGTAATCAGTAAAAAGGCTGGAATGATATAATATAATCACATCTGCATAGTAAAAAGGCACGGACCTCTGTCTGGTACATAATCAAGAAGTAATCTTGTAGTAATCAATAAAAAGGCACGGACTTCTATCCAACAAGTAATCAATAATCCTATAATAATTAGTAAAAAGAACTTGAAAACACGTATAGGACAGTAATCAATAAAAAGGTATAGACCACTATCCGATAAGTAATCAATAATCCTATAATAATTAGTAAAAAGAACCTCAAAACATGTATAAGTAATCCTACAAAAAAAATCAATAAAAAGACACGGATTGCTATTTGAGAAATAATCCTATCCGGCAAGTAGCATAATATGAGTCATCTAAGTACTCATGAAAGCATGCATGCATTCTTAAACATAATTTAGTATGATAAAGAAAAATTAATATGCTCATCATTGAAGTAAATATAGCCTTCAAAATGGTATAAATAATAATTAGTAAAAAGAACTTGAAAACACGTATAAGTAATCCTACAAAAAAAATCAGTAAAAAGACACGGAGTGCTATTTGAGAAATAACCAATAAGTAATCCTATAGTAATCAGTAAAAAAGCACAGACCACTCCGACAAGACCACTTCGACAAGTAGCATAATATGAGTCATCTAAGTACTCATGAAAGAATGTATGCATTCTTAAACATGATTTAGTATGATAAAGAAAAATGAATATGCTCATCATTGAAGTAAATATAGCCTTCAAAATGGTATAAATAATATAAGCACATAATAATACAACTAAGAAAATATATGGGCTCATGCTTGCTATAGGCCCAAAATAATTCATATGAGATAATAAAAAGGAAATTTTAAACTTGCATATGCTTAATAATTCATCAAAGTGCTTATGCAAATCTGTATAAGCTTCAAAGTATAATGTGATTCATACAAGTTCTTTCAATACAAACACCTATGAAAACTTGTATATGCTTTCAACAATAATATGTCATGGGATATTATTTGTCTAACAATCAATACCACTATCTACCATAGATTCTTAAGTGTTGTTGAGGCAATCCAATGCTCCAAAGATACCAAAGATGAAACATATCATAGATGCCTTGCCTAATCAAAGGTAGAATATCAACAAAGATCAAGCATATCTTTGCAATCAACATGGCTAAACAATGTAGATATTCTCAAGGGTTCCACACAAATGAAGACCCATACATACTCATCATTAAACTTTAAAACATTATTGAGCATTTATACAAATGTGATAACTTAAGGTAATTCATTTGAGAACCTATGTAAACTTGCATATGCTCCATAGCATAATGTGATTCATACTCAAATCGTCTATTGAGAGCTATTCAAACTTGCATGCATTGCAAATTATATTGTAGCTCTCCTAAATTCTTCTATAGACTTGCATACACTTCATAGCATAATCCTGAAATGATCCAAGTACTTAACACAATCCTGTATGCGCTTCTAAATATATAAAATTGTGAATGAAATGAATGTATGTCACAAAGATGGATAAACATATGTTTTAAAACACCTCTCTCTCTCTCTCTCTCTCTCTCTCTCTCTCTCTCTCTCTCTCTCTCTCTCTCTCTGTGACACACACACACACACACACACACACACACACACACACACACACACAAACACACACACACACACATGCACATGCACATGCACACACACACACACACACTCGCTCACTCCTACACTCTCTCACTCTCTCTCTTTCTCTCTCATTAAGCTTGTCTCAATGACTTTGTGCAAGCAAATACCATTAGTCAATTAGTTACTCTCTCTCTCTCTCTCTCTCTCTCTCTCTCTCTCTCTCTCTCTCTCTCTCTCTCTCTCTCTCTCTCTCTCTCTCCTTGCATGTGTTTTCTTTGTGTTCTCTCTATCCACTCTCGCTTTAGCATTTGTCACTCTCTCTTTGTCTCTCTCTATTCTTTCACTAGCTTCTATAAAAGCGAATGGATCTTTTAGTGCCTTCAAAAGAAAGAAACCAAGGACAAAGTATAGTTGCAATACAAGAGCGTGACGATATTAGTACATGTTCTATGCTTGGCTGCCCACATGAAGCTAAGTTATGTGCTAAGATTAGAAGTAATGTAATAAAGGATTATCACATAGAGAGAAAGAATAAGCAATGTTATAATGGTATTCTCAAGGTGATAAAATCATAGGATGAGGATTTATGCGAAGGAGCCAATAAAGAGAACAGACAAAGAATATACAATGAGGTTCTTCATTTTTTTAGTCAGCATACATCAGGTAGACGTGGATACAAGGGCATGTATATTTCATCGGATTGTCCAACATCCTCTGATGAGTGGATTCCTTAGTGGATTGCAAAAGAGATCTGAGGATGCTCATGGAGGTTTAGTAGCAAACATACGCAATACTCTCGCTACAGTGAAAGTGCCTAGAAGCTCTGAGGAGTTGTTTTTCAAAAGATAGAGTATTATGATGCTAATGAATGGTACCACAATAGAAACATCTCCAAAAAACATTTCTGCCACATCAAGAATGTTAAACATACACAAAAGAAACTTTTATGTAGCTAAATCTCATTTTGGAATAGGTAGAATATGGTGTACTTCCATTGTCAACATGTGAACGAAACCTCGTCTAGTTGAGGCTAAGGAGGTGGTTTTCTCCTTTTGGGCTACTCATACCTGTCTGTCACCCGACAAAAAAGATGCTAGTTGAAAGTAACTCAAAAGAAAATCTTACATCAAGCACCCTGTGTACCTCCTTGACCCACCTCAAGTGCTCACAATGGTCATGATTGTTTCATTCTTTAGGTTGCTGCTATACCCTAGTTGTATTTTACTTTCATACTACTATTATCATAGTGGTGGTGACAAAATATGAAGAGGGGAGAGGAGAAGAGTGGAGATGAGGAGAGAGGGCACAGCTAGAGAGCACACCACAAATGACTAACTATACACAAGATTTAGTTGAAAATGTAGAATATATACAAACCCATTTAGGGTTAGGGTTAGGGGATCTACCCTTTCCTTTATAGCACTCTATTGGGTTAGTGCTATGCACATATGATCACATGATGGCGCTATGCACACGTGATCACATGATGTTGAGCATGAACTCTCAGCACCTTCCCTCAAGATCAACATCATGAAGTAGGCCTTCCCTCAAGATGATTATTCTAGGGAATCGAAGAAGGACTGAGCATTACATTCCATCACACCCCTTTAATGGGAATGTCCTTCCTCTGCATCAAACCAAGAGCTAGTCGGTGTTTCTCGAATAGCTCTTTACCGAGTGGTTTGGTAAAGATGTCTGCAACATTTTCTTTGCTATCACAATGCTGTAGTGTGATGTCACCAAGTAACACTCTTTCTCTGATGAAGTGCTCTTTGACATCAATGTGTTTTGTCCTAGAGTGATATACTGGATTCTTGGCCAATGCTTGAGCCGATTGATTATCACAGTATATTGTTGTTGGCTTTGACTCAACAAAGTAATATGTTTTCGACAATAGTCTTTTGAGCCATATAGCCTCACATGCACCTGTAGTGAGTGCCCTATATTCTGCTTCAGTCGAAGACAAAGAAACAGTTGGCTGTTTGTTTGACAACCATGAAATAGCACCTTGACCAAGGAAAAATGCATATCCTTGTGTCAATCTCCTAGTCTCATGATCTCCGGAATAGTCACTATCACAGTATCCATGCAACCATGGATGACTTCCTCTATATTCTATCCCAAACTATCTTATACCTCTGATGTATCTCAAGACTCTTTTGGCTGCATTCCAGTGAGACTATTTTGGATTTGCCATAAACTGTGTAAGTGAGCTTACTGCATAACAAATATCTGGCAGAGTGATAGTCAGATATATAAGAGATCTGATGAGCTACCTATAGTACTTGTCATTGACTATAGGCTTTTTTGAATCTTTAGTAAGTTTCAAACTCTGTTCCATGGGAGTGACTGCAATCTTACAATCTACCATATGAAACTTCTTCAAGAGACTGTCAACATACTTGAGCTGACTCATGAATGTTCTATCTGAATCTCTCCAGAACTCAATTCTAAGACAATAGTGCATAAGTCCAAGATCTTTCATGTCAAACTCTGCAGCCAGCTAAGTCTTGTTTTAGTTTTCTAATGAAGCTATCCTTGCTTCCTGTCACAATCAAATCATCAACATACAAAAGTGCAATAGTAATGTCTTCCCCTTGAACTTTGTAGTAGAGAGTATGATTTGCATTGAATTTCATGTATCCTAGATTAGCAAAATACTTGTCGATTCTGCTATACCAACTTCTGTGGGTGCTTGGTTTAAGCTGTAGAGACTCTTCTTGAGATGGCAAATCTTATTCTCTAGTTTAACATATCCTGTTGGTTGTTGCATGTAGACTTCCTCATCTAGAAAACCATTCAGAAATGCATTCTTGACATCGAGCTGATACACATTCCATCTGCTGAGTGTCGCTAGTGATATCAAGAACCGTATGGAATCCATCTTTGCTACTACAGCATAAGTCTCATCATAATCCTGACCATATTGCCGTGCAAATCCTTTTGCAACTGCTAGCTTGATGAAGCAAGGCTGAAAGCTGAGTCGATGCTACCAATAGAGTGCTCTATAGAGTTCTAAAACTATCTCAAAGATGTGCAAACTATCTCTCAAAGTCTCTCAAGTGAAGAACAAATCTCTCAAGAAGAAGCTCTCTCCATAAATTAAGGAACAATTGAAGAACTCTCTTCCTTACAAGCTCTCTCTCACACAAACACTCAAGACAAGGAACTAAAATCTCTCAAGAATAAATGGAATTTGACGGAATTTCTTCCAATGAACGGAAATTTCTCTATCACTGTACGAAAGTGAATGGAACACTCAATCTCTCTTGATCTCTCAATCTCTCAATCACTCTCACAAGAAGGGTGGCGCCTCAGTGGAAGACAGAACCATGCTCTGATACCATGACAAAATATGAAGAGGGGAGAGGAGAAGAGTGGAGATGAGGAGAGAGGGCACAACTAGAGAGCACACTACAAATGAGTAATTGTACACTAGATTTAGTTGAAAATGTAGAATATATACAAACCCATTTAGGGTTAGGGTTAGGGCATCTAACCCTTTCCTTTATAGCACTCTATTGGGTTAGTGCTATGCACATATGATCACATGATGGTGCTATACACACGTGATCACATGATGTTGAGCGTGAACTCTCAACAGGTGGATCACTCAGGTGGTAGTTTGTAATGTATCACATTTCTTTCAGTCATTCATTATGAAGAAAATAGTTACTTACCAATGCCACAGTGGTATTACTAGAAAAATGGTATCATTTTATGACTGTATGGAAAGGTTTTACACTAGCTATGATGTCTTATAGAAGAAATTGCTTTTTTTTCCAGTACTACATTACCAATATGCCTAAGTAATAGAATGCAATGTGACATACTACTTGTAGCTGGTTGCTTATAGCTGGTTGTAGTGAGTTCCCTTCAAGAAATTAGTTCCATTGAGGTGGCACTGGTAGTGCAAGAATACCAATACAAAAGTAATGCTATGTGCAATCATGGGAAAGAAAATAGTGGTAGCACAAGATGCTGACAATTTGTAGTAAGGTTGTGTGCTATCATGGTAAGTTGGTAATGTACTTTACTTCTATTCCCATTCCCGTTATTGTAGCTATATCATGCAAATATTTGTTTTTCTTACCATTGAGTTAACACTTTCTTAAAGCAGGACCGATTCCATACAAAAGTTGTAGTGGTTCCACAAGACTACCGGTATAATTTTAGTAAGAATGTAGTTGCATATACTGATATTACCAATGGGAATGAAATATTGGTTTATACTGGTATCATGTAATTAATCTATCTATTTAATTGATGCTATAGGTGGAGATTTATCTCTTGTTCAAGGAAATGCACCTAGAGATCAAGATTCAACAATGGGCATTTGAGAACTTGAAGCCTTATTTTGTGCATATGCTCAAGGATCATTACACATGTTGTTGCATTGCACACATTCAGATGTCCTTCTTAAAGGATGCCTTGAATCACATAAGGAGTCTTGCTTTTGGATTGCATGGATGTGCATGTCAATGTTCTTGTGATATTTGTAAAGTGGGTGTCCATTCAAAAGGATGCACATCTATAAATAAGTCCTACAAGGATGTCACATCAGTTTGGGAGTCTGTTTTGTGCGAAGAACCAACAACTTATGCATTCCATGCTTTGAAGTGTGTCATGGGAGAATGCAATGACTGTGGACCTCGAAAGTTACTGGTATGTCTAGCAAAGAAACCATTCAGCAAACACCCTATAGCTGTGAAGATTTTTGAAGACATAGAAGCAGGATTTACTATTGATAGGAAGAAGAAAAAAAGGAAGGTTTTAACACACACGGACATGTCTACGAGGGAACTTATTGATCAGTTCAATGCTCACCTCATGGATTTTTTCAAACACAATTTTGTGTATAGACTGCAAGCCTCTAGAGCAATATAAAGAATGCTTGACAAAGTTTCCTAAAGATGTGGTTGTATCATGCATCGATTTTGTTGAAAACTATAGCTTCAAGGAGCAATGCAGAAAAGGCTATAGTTAGTATAGAAAAGGACAACGCAGAGAATGTTGACTTTTACATTATCAAGTTCAAAAAGAGAAGGAAATTGCCATGAGAGTTGTTAAAGACATCTAGGGAAAGATCATTGCTCAAGGATCCTTCATAGTGAAAGGACTCTTCTATGCAAGGAAGGATGAGCAAACATATGAATTTTGCATACCAAGCCTAAGGTGTTTATCAACTTACATCTAGTTCGGGCCATCAAGTTACCAATGGTCTAGGACATAAGCAACAACAACTTATTCATCTTCTCACCCGAGGTACACAAATGCGTGTATTACAACATGCCTTACAAAGTTTAGAGCAAGCCCTACACTTGTCTCCATCCTTTCTTGACTCATGGATCGAAGACCACATTGACAGGAACTAACAGACTGTGAGCCATATTGACATAACTAAAGGACTATGAGCTATTCTAGATTGCAAGCTTATAGAATCATACTATATAATTGGAAAATGTCCATCAAATTATCAAATCCAACTGAGTAAAGTAGTCATAAAAAAAGAGAACCATCATATCCAACTGAGTGTAACATTTTCAAATTATAAAGTCCAATTGAGTGAAGTAGTCATAAAAAGAAAGAACCATTGTATCCAACTGAGGGAAACATTTTCAAATTATAAATTTCAACAACTGAGTGAAGCAATCATAAAAGAGAGAACCATCATATCCAAGGATAAATAAATTCAAAGGCAATTTATTACCTTAAAACTGAAGTTATATAGAAAATCCAAATGTATAGTCATCCTCTAAAGTTATATACCCGGGTAGTGTACATCCAAGGTTTACTCTTCTACATTTCAAAAAGAGACAACCATTGTATCTAAGGATAGATAAATGCAAAGACAAACTATTACTTAAAACTCAAGCTATATTGAAAATCTGAATGTGGTTAGCCCCTAAAAAAGACCGGGCTAATATATATCCAAGATTTACTCTTATACATTTTGAATTGGTTTCACTCAGAATCGAAAAGTCATTCTAAGGTTGAGTCGAAGCCAAAAAAAAGATGGGTGAATACAAAATCAAAGTAGCCAAAGTTCCAAGAGATCAAGTTTGAGATCTCTGAAGAACTTTTGATGTATGCAAGAATTCCAAGACATAGGCTTGATACAAATCACAGTGTGAGACTTCAGTAACATACTTCATAAACTGTGGGTTCTTATAATATTGAAGGCCTTACCATAGTTCATCCTTCAATCAATCCACCTTGTAAATGACAATCTCGGGTCGACATCGTGGAACACTAAGTTCCTCCTCCAAGTGATCAATCTCATGTATAACAATCTCGGGTCACCGAGGGACCCATTGCAAAAGGGCTTCGTTTTCCAGAGGCAAATAGGCAAAAGAAATGTCATTGCTCTAGTGGCTTTCCATCTGCAAATCTAGTGACTAAAGCGAGTCCATAGCTATCTCTTTGTTCCTTCACTAGTTTGTATTGCAAGGCATGCAACTTTCAACGAGCTTTGTACAAAATTCGCATAGTGGCAAAAAATCACTTCAATCACTTTGGAAATATTTAAATATTGGATACACACACACACACACACACACACACACACACACACACGCACATTCAGAATCTTTTGTCTCACGTTATAGCTGTCAAAGGACACTACCTAGTTAGAGTGTTCTCCTACCTTACTAAATCCTATCATCTTCATAGCAACATCTCTTCCTCTCTCATTCGCATTATCCAATCACTTTATTTCAAATCTTCAACTCAGTTTATTCATCTCACATTATGGTCCTTGGCCTATCAAAGGACACTATCTACTCACATAGCAACAAAGCTCTATTCAATCACTTTGGAAATATTTTAATATTGGATATGTATATATATATATATATATGCATGCATACATACATACATACATATTCTAAATCTTTCATCTCACATTACAGTCTGTGACCTGTCAAAGGACACTATCTATTCAGAGCATTCTTCTACCGTACTAAGTCCTACCGTCATCATAGCGACATCTTTCCCTCTCTCATTAGCATTATTCAACCACTTTATTTCAAATATTCTACTCAAATTATTCAAAATCTTGTATTATATTATATCACACCTTGGAGTTCCGCTCTCATTACCATTCTCCTATCCTCAGACTTCCTTTCACACTTTTTGTTTCTTCTTCCATCTTGCCTTGAGGTTCCACTCTCATTACCATTCTCTTGTCCTAATCCTTACTCGCGCACTTTTGGTCATTCCTCCTTCCATCTCCCCTTAGCTCTACACTTTATTTTCATTATTTCTCATCCTTTTTGTGAACACATGGATCTCTTTGAGATCTGTGGAGATTTGCATAAGCAACAACAAAGATTACATCACAAAGAATGAAGCAAATAGAGAGAAGAGGAATAGAGAATGTGCTCCACTCTCACAACATGAAAAAGAGGATTTTGCTGTCCAGAAGTGCTTAGAGAGAGAGAGAGAGAGAGAATAGGTCGGTGCAGTGCCAAAATAAATACTTTAATTTCATTTAGGAGAGAGCTAGATAATTTTTTGAGTGAGGTGACTACTCATAGCACTCGTCACATGGACAATTTCTGCCACATGAAGAGCAAGCCATACGAAACAAGGAAGAGCTATCAAAGCAAAAATTAATAATTCCTTGCTTCTCTTCATTAGTTGTAACTATATTGACCATGACGAGATGAAGCAAGCATAGGACTGGGTTACTTCTAGGATCAAAATAGCCAATGCTAGTGCCTTTGAGTAACTATAATCTAGAGGCTTATTGTAACTATTTGAAGGTGTTTTTTAATGCCACTACTGAATATAATGAGAGTTTACAAGTGCTTTTGTCCAAAAATACTTATAAAAATTAATTTGGACATTGCACAGTCCAAAATTAATTAAATATGGCAAAACATCAAAATGCGCCACCTTAATATTTAGTTGTTTCTCGTAACATTAGCCTTTGTGTACCCCGTTTATTCTAATACCCCCTTAAAACTCACCGTGGCAATTATTCACTTTGTTTCAAAAACTTATAATAAAAAAAAGCTCATGGTGGCACTTATTCAATTTGTTTCAATTGAAGTTACATTGAAAAATATGAAATAAAGAAATAAATCAAGATATATGGACAAGTGTAAAGAATGAGTTGCCAAAAATTTACAATGTGAAATATTATACAAAGCCAAATATTGTCAATGTTAGATGTTTTACAAAGCCAATCCTCTCTAAATGGAGGCTAAACGGATGGCCAGTGGAGACTAGTCAGGAGGTACATATACAAAATCATGACCGAATTCCCTTTCAAACTTGAATGGAGGAGGTAGGGTGCTCTCCACTCGTGGAGCATGGGGAACTGACAAAACATGTGTGCCACAGGATCTATGGAGCACTCTAAGGTGGATGGAACCTATGTGGAAACATGATGAAGAGAGTGCTCATGACATGTATCTCAAGTCAATTAGGTTCCAAGATAGATTAGCTTGGACTCATAAAGAGAATCTTGAGATAGTGCAAAGTGCTTGATTGATATTCCTTCAAATGAACCTCCCTTTTATAGGTGAGGGTACTTACATCCATTTTGCTTGCTCACATGTGGGATATCTCCTCCATGCCATGTGGCAGCTTATCCTTTGCTCATACCTTTGCTTTACATGTGCTTATGGCACCATATCTCTCAACACCTCCCCTTGGTGCCATGATCCTTTGGCTACTGCAAGGTGGTCAGATGTGAGTTACATTCCATCACCTCCCCTTAGTGCTTGCATGCTACTTAAGGTGGTCAAGTGTGGCTACTACATGTCAATACCTCCCCTGGGTGCTTTCATAGCTACTCTCAGGTGGTCAGGCTTGATTTACAAAACATAGGCAAGGCTGGCAAGGTTTTTACTTCTCAATACATTCCATTGATGTCATCTTTTGGCTCATGGCTTGATGATGACTCTGTTGGCTTCTTTGTTTGTTGTAGCTTCATGCATGATGCTTTGTCCTTTCATATGCCTTGATGCTTTATGTGTGGATGCCATGCTTCCTGCTATGGTCATCTCATGCACTTGTGCTTTCGGCTTGCTTTTTACATCGATGTTTGCATTCATGCTTTGCTTTTCCATTTATTGCAAAGGTCTTACCAATTGATTTCTTTCAATATTGGCAGTGTCTAATTGCATACAATGATTCTGACATGATAGGCACGTAGAGCTCGAAAAGACGATCACTTTTCCTTTTTGGAGCGTGTCCAAATTTTTCCTGGATTGCAAGTTATGGCTTGTTGAAGTTTCTGTGAAGAAGAGGACCTTTGATGATGTGGCACAGGGATTCACATGCTGAATACCATGCTGTGCTTAGCAAGAGGCTGTGTGCTTAGATGGCACTGCTGACTGTGCATGCTGATGTGGCTTAACTAACCCTCACTCTAACTTAACCATGGCATATTGGGTTGACCTGGGGTTAGCTTGACCAATCTTATCCATTGGTTGACCCAAGGTCAAATACACCTAACCGTGGTTAGTTTCTATCTTGCCATGTGTCAAGGAGTTGACCAAGCTTCTGAACCCCGGGTTATTCTCACTTAACCCAACCAATAATTCAACGAACCTTATCTGGTTCAAAAATGCCACGTGTCAAAAGAAATGAGAACTGTGGAGGACGATAAGGTTTCTCTGTCATCTTTATCATCGCTGGCGCCGCAAAGTCGCTCATCTGACGGAAGAAGGGTTGCCTTGCGTGTCTCGCTGGAGCTTCAGACGTCCTGCAAGGAGCCGCCAAGACGTTTCACGAGAGGCCGTTGCTGTCGATTGAGATTAGGAGTCAATTGCGCATGCGTCGTTTGGAGAAGGCTCGTTGGCTGTGGAGCTAGTCGGTGCGGTTGAGCCATTGTAGGAGCGTTGCTGGAGAAGGCCACCTTCAAGTTTGGCAAGCTGCTATCGTAGATGATCGTCTGGCAAGCCGCTCTGTTGGGGTCGCCTTGGAGCTCGCAGGGCTGGCTGTCACGTGGAGGAGCGTTGCCGCATCTAAGAACTGTGTTGAAGGTGTTTACTGCAATCACATAGGTGGCTGTTGATGTCGATGGCCTTCTGTTGGAGCTGCTTCCTTACGGTCGCCTAGGTTGTGGGCGTCGTTGTCTTCTTCTCTCAGCTTCACGGGGGGTGTTACGATATGCAAGCATTAGCAAAATACAGTGAGAAGCAGCGATTCGCTAGGAGTGACATAAACTCCTTAGCATCAGGGAAGACTGTGTTGTGAGCAGGAGGCTGTGGTCCGATTGGCCAGGCTAGAGCTTAAGGAGCCCGTTAGGAGTCACTAAAGCAGGACATGCGGGTCGTGGGAGCCAGGCTATTCCTCGAGGCCTTAGTTGCTAGTTGCTGTACAGAATTCCGTCGGTCGGCTGCTACTAGCTATGGCATGTTGAGAGAGCTCATTGGCTTGCTTCAGAGTCGTTGGAGATGAGCTGATTTCGTTGCTTGATGGAGGCTCGTTGGAGCTTGTTGCTTTGCTTGGCTATGTAGGAGGCGCAAGAGCCCTGTGTGAACATCGGCTTATGTTTTCAGCCACTCAATCACCTTCATTGGATTCGTGGAGCTGCCCAAACTTTTCGTGCAGTCCTTTCCTCACTGGCTACTATAGTTGCGTAGGTCGATGAAGCCGTGTACTAGACATGCTTTGTAGCCACTGGGTGTGTGAAGCTATGCTGTTGATGGAGCTTCCTTGCAGATCTCTCTTTTTCTCTCTCACACAATGCTCTATTCATGGTGTAGAATTCCTCCAAATGAACTCTCTCTCGTAGACAAGACTCTATCTCAAAAGAAAGAATGACACTCTCTTTCTCTCAATGACGGAATTCCCTCATTGCAATGGAAGGAATCAATGGACGGAAATTTTCTCAATCTAAAACTAAAACTAACCTATGACAAAACACGTGCTCCTAAGACATGCCTACAACTAATCTAGAAATGGAAGCAATCCTAGTGAACTACTAATGAGCTAAACTAGGAGAGCTAAACCTATGCTCTGATACCATGACAAAACATGTGTGCCACAGTATCTATGGAGCACTCTAAGGTGGATGGAACCTATGTGGAAACATGATGAAGAGAGTGCTCATGACATGTATCTCAAGTCAATTAGGTTCCAAGATAGATTAGCTTGGACTCATAAAGAGAATCTTGAGATAGTGCAAAGTGCTTGATTGATATTCCTTCAAATGAACCTCCCTTTTATAGGTGAGGGTACTTACATCCATTTTGCTTGCTCACATGTGGGATATCTCCTCCATGCCATGTGGCAGCTTATCCTTTGCTCATACCTTTGCTTTACATGTGCTTATGGCACCATATCTCTCAACAGGAACCCAATCAGCAGGGCATCAACTGGTTGAATATGTACTTTGTTGATGATATCTTCAATGCATTGTTCTCTAAATAGCTCCACATCTAGGTCAGAGTAGCAACTTAATCATGGAAGCTACAAAAAATGCAAAATACAAAGTAAGAGCTTTTAGAATGAGAAATAAAAGTTATATGTATCATGAAAAACACTTGATACATACATTTTTCGAGGGCAAACTAAAAATTGTGTGCATCAACAATTTAGTGTTCATGTCCGCCACCCCCCCAATTGTAGCCATCTTGTTGATGTGGAACTCAAAGTCTTATATCTAGGTGTTCTCTAAAATTTTTGACTCCTGGGTGCCCAGCGGGTCCACTAGGGTTTATCATATGGTACCATGTGAGTGTAAGGGAGGGGGGTTATATAAGGGAAGGAAGGTACATTTTATAAGGTAAGGTCCCGTAAATAGGGGGTAGATAAGGGGAATTTTCATATACTTATTGCACGCAGGTGACATCTCCTTATTACTACTAGTGAATCCCCCGTGCCTGGGTGACACACTCTAAAGCACTTATAAGTTTATATATCGATCTACATGCCAATTTATAAGTTTATGTCTCGATCTGCATGCCAATTTATAGTCATCTCTCTCTATCTCTCTCTCTCTCTCTCTCTCTCTCTCTCTCTCTCTCTCTCTCTCTCTCTCTCTCTCTCTCTCTCCTCTCTCCCTCTCTCCCTCTCTCTCTCTCTCTCTCTCTCTCTCTCTCTCTCTCTCTCTCTCTCTCTCATATCCCACAGTCTTGACACTACTACGCTGCATAGGAAAATTACATCACATCATTTATTTTGTTTATTTTGGCAAGAAAGAAGAAATTGAAATGAAAAATAATGACAATACAAACCTAAGCAAAGGGTTGATGACTGTATTTTGAAAGTCTATGTACATTTGAAAGAAGTTTAATGTTGTCTTCACTAAAAGGCAAATAATATGGCCTCCCTTACAAGGATATATGTACATGGAAAGAAGGACCAAGAAAGGATAAAGCATTCTTATTTGAAGTATATATGTACATGGAAAGGAGGGTATATGTACGTGGAAAGGACCAAGAAAGATTAAAGCATTCTTATTTGATTGCCACATTGTCCTGATGGGTTTTCTTGTAAAGAATGCATAGCCACTCAGCTCTTCTTGCTTCGATTTTAGCTGTGGCTTGCGTGGTAGCTCTTCTTGCAGCTTCCATCTCTATTGCAGCTTCCCCAAGAGACCTTTCTTCCATAGTGGCTAGCTTCTAAACTACCATCCTTCATGCCTTAAACCATGTTTTGTGAGAATGCCATGGGCTCATAAATTTTGTCAGACCAAGAGGAAGTGGGAGACAACTCAAAAGCAAGAGATAGGAGCCGTGGAAGCGAGAGCCCAGGAGGTCCAGTGAAAACAGTAGAAAAAGTCTAGCATGTGCTGTAGTAAATTTCTTATAAACATTCTTTGGAAAAGCAAGGGAAGAGGCTTAAATGCCTCATAAGCTGGCACCCAAAACAAATGTTAGACTTGCAAACATTCCTCTACAAATGAGAGCACATTTACAAGAACAAATGTTGCATTTAAGTTGACGTATAGTGACATCCAACGAAACACTTAGTGCAAAATGCTCAAAGAGCATAGCCTTGGCAATGCAATGAGTCCATATTAATCAATTCATCTCGAGTTATGTCACATAGCTCTGGAAAGAGAGTGAATAGGTTTAAATCCTCTTCCAGAAGGATAATCTTTGTAGTAGCCATCTAGCGAAACATCGACATCAAAAGCCACCCCATCATGTAAACAACAAATCCCGACATCAGAGAATTCAAAGCAATGCCACATAATAACAAAAAGAGATGCATTGTTTAAGATGGACTAATTACAATGACAAGGCAGAGCTCTTTGAAAAAACTATCTCCATTGCCCTTTAAGTTTCTCAAAAGCCATCTCCAGCAACAATACGAGTAGACGACTCCATGCCAAATAGTAAGAAAAAGTGAATCCATGTCGAGAGGAGGCGAGGAAGCCAGAGACCAGGAGGATAGCAAAGAAGCAAGAAGTGAGGAAGTGAGAAATGACTTGGTAGCGAGGAATTGGGAGGTGGGAGGCAGGATCCAAAAAAGAGAAAGCCCACACGGTCCAGTGAATACAATCAAAAAAGTTTAGCGAGTGTTAATACCAACCTTGTTCCCACATAGTGCCCCTGATTTTTTGGTGCTACAAC
This sequence comes from Dipteris shenzhenensis, assembly GCF_047967505.1. Classification (NCBI taxonomy): domain Eukaryota; kingdom Viridiplantae; phylum Streptophyta; class Polypodiopsida; order Gleicheniales; family Dipteridaceae; genus Dipteris; species Dipteris shenzhenensis. The sequence goes on along the minus strand of NC_141610.1, from coordinate 9,437,880 downwards.
CTAGGAAATTTTTGTTCCATTGTGATAGGGATTTCCCCTCTCCAAGAGGGTGATCTTGGGTTACCTCCTTGAGCTGGCATTTTTAGCATTTTTGCTACAAAAGGCCATGCTAGAACACTCTTTAAATGCCCCATAAACCAACTGGTGAGAATGATTGTTTGATGTAAGTTGACGTGTAGTGATCTCTTGTCAGAGGTGAGTAGATTTAGCTTAATAGTACAACAATAAATTTTGTAGTTAAGTTGACATGTAGTGGCAGTAGTGATATCCAGCGGAGACGAAATAGTGAATTCATGCATGACACGTGGCTGACAAGAAGCCTCTTCCCTTCTGTAAGTCTAGACCTTGGTGTATTTTCTGGGAAAAGATTGAGGGCCTGCTAGCATCTTATGAGATGCAAAGATGTCCACATCATAGGAAAGTCTAGACATATTGGGTAATTTTACTTTTTCCCATGTTTCCAATTTCCCACCATATCATTACCACTTAAGAGTCATTTCTAATTAGAGAAGTCATTCTTTGTGTTTTTTTTTCCTTCCAGAAGCATTCAACTCAAGTATCTTCCTCGTCATGAAGTCATTCTCTCTCAGTTCAAGTGTCTTCCCCATTGTGAAGCCATTCTCTGTCAATTGATGCATCTTCCCCATCTTTTTTTTGCCTTTTAGAAGAATTCCGCTAGGGTTCTTTAGCTCAAGTGTCATCCCCAATTGATCCATTGACACCTGTAAGTCACTACTTACAAACTTTGCTCCTCAACTTGCAAGTTAGTTCCCATTTTGTGGCCTACTTATTTAGATGAAAAGTTTTTCCAATTGTGAACAAGCATGTTGCATGAATATGATTGCCTATGTATGACCTTTGAAATCACTACAACATGATATCTCTTTGTTGGGAGTGTCCCATTTTGGAAGTCACCATAGCACGATAAAGCCTCTTTCATCCAAGAAGAGCCCCCATATCGCATTGTAGTGGCTTTTTAAAAAAATTATCATCGATTATACTCTCTTTAACATCTTGTAGATGGATCATTTTGATCTCGATATAGAGGTCTATGACGATGCAAACTTTGAAGAAACATAAAAGAAAAATTGTTTGATTTTCCTTACAAGGTGCGAATTGCCATCATCATTGCCATCCAACAATCTCTCGTATGTTTGATTGTGATCTCTCCATTAGTGAGTGTCTTCATGCCTGTATGTTGAAGAGATAGAGGTGCAATTTAAAGAGTGCACTTCAAGGGATGTAGTGATGATTGATGGTGCTCAGTATGTGCACTTTAGTGATATTTGGGCTATAAAATCAAGCACAAAAGTTAAATAGAGATATAAGCAGGATGCTACTAAATAAAAAGAGAATGGGCATGGCTTGTCTCGTTCATAATAAAAAATGTTGTGTGGTTGATTACACGTATGGCTTTGTCTACTATTTGCATATGGTGCTTGAAGAAGATGGAGTTCAGGAGCACAAACAAGAAGCAGGAGAGGAAAGAATACAGGGGTTCCACTAGAGTATCTTGTTGATGGGAGATGCCATCTAAGTCATTCTTGGACCTTTTCTTCTTCTTGTTTGGGTAATATCTAGCAAGTGCCCAAAGAGTCTGCAAATCTAACATTGGTCCTATAGCTTGCAATCATTTGTCTATTGAAAAGTCTCATCTAGTAGCAGAAGCATAATGTGGTCATTAGAGAAGGTTCGGGACCCTTATCATCCTTGGCTACCTTTGTTGTGCAAGAAGGCAAGCCAAGGAGAGAGGATACCTTTGTGACCAAACTAAAAGAGGCTACAATCATGGCCAAAAGTTGGTGGTAGAACTATGGGAAACCAAGGAACCTGATACTAAGGAATTGACTCGTATGTCCTCCTCCACTCGATTCAACCCTAGTTAGAAAGATGTGAAATATCATCCTAGAGCCAAGTCCAAAGGGACTAGCTTGAAGCACCAAAGATATGACTCTAGGGGAATTAAAGGCCACTTGGAAGAAACCTCTTCCCAACAAACGAAATTCTGAAGGGGTGTGGAGAAAGGTCAGAAGAAACCTCTACCCACTAGAGGGGAATGGGTAGGCTGAGAGGTATAGTAGGTTGGGGATATGGGTAGGTTGAGAGAGTGGAGAAGTAAAGAAAGGAGTGGAAAGGCAACTGGGAATAGGGACAAAAGAGGAATGGCTGATGAGAGGAGTATGAGTAGGAGCGGAAGGGAACCCCACAACACTATGGACATTATATGGGAGGAAATGCAAAACATGGATAAAAGAGGCCACAAACAGAGGTGGAAGAGGCTGAGGAGATGCAAGTGATAGGGAGGAGCAATAGCCCGTTTTGCATCTAGACTTTGGCTTTAGTTGGGCTTAGAGAAGTTTATCTAGGTGATTGAGAGTAGAGGATGAGCAGGAACCAACGAGGACATACAAGATACTACTAGGGAAGAGGATGACTAAGCCCATGAGATTATTAAGGAGAGCAATTCAGTGGTATAGAGGCAGTTGAGTCAGAGGCTTAATACTAAAGCCATTAGAGAAAACACTGAAGTGGTTGCAGGTCTTCAGTAGTTATCTAATTTAGAGGAGAATCATGACTTTATTCCTACTCCAATCCTCCCCACATATCATATTAGTGACAACAAATATGTTTAGATTACAGATATTCAAATGGAGTTTCAAATAAGGGAGGATTATTGCCTTGCAATCGTTGCACAAAATCTTGAGGAAGATGAAGAGTTTGTGGAGCCAGATATAAATAAATATTTACTATTGGACTTTGAAGGATTTTGGGTTTCCCTCTACTGCAGACACATTAGCCTTGATGTACAGAGATGCAGCTCATTATGAATAGACCATTCCCACCGAAAGTGAATTCCAAGAAATTTGGGAGAGACTAAACATTATGCACATGGGAAAGGAACCGCTTACCCCAACCGTCCAATCGAGCAATATGTGCATGGGAAAGGAATCGGTTACCACAAACGTCCAACAGAGCAACACATTAATCAACTTATGGATGGATCATTTACTTGTTGGTGATGAGAATTAGAAGGTTTATTTGTTCATAATGATGTATATTTAGAATTCTGTATTTTTGTAAGTTTGTCTTGCAGCTCATTGTGTTTCTAATGTGGATAACTTTGTCTTGCAGCTCGTCGTGTTTGAGGATGACTTTTTGGGGCATGCTTCAGGCAAACGCAAAGGGGGGCAAAAGGCTATGTATGTGATCCTTGGATGAATTTTTCCTTTTCATTTCATTTCGTTGAGAAGTGAAGCTTCTATATTGGTGTCAAAAATTCATATGCCCTGATAAAAATAAAGGTTTCAAACATTCACCAAGATTTGAAATTTTATGCAAATAAATTCAAGTTTTTATAAAATTGTAATTTGTTGTATCAAAATTATGAATCTAGAAAAATAAGCTCAATAAACTTTTGCTATGATTTTATATTAATATATAAGTATAGCTTTGATAAAACATCCTTGATGTGATATGCCTGAGGAGTAGTATTTCGTTTCAGGTAGATATTCGTCACATCACTCCATGTTTTTGTGATTCTTTTTGTAACTTCCATGTATGGACCTCAATTGCTTGCATAATATCTTTGCATATATGTCAGGATCACAAGCACATATATCTTTGAATATGTGTTAGGGATCTAACAACACATATATCTCTACACTAGATCTAGAGTTCCACTGCAGTGTGAAGAAAACACACTGACAGAAAAGACTACCCACCTCAACCAAAAGATGAATCTACACCATTGGGAGGTGGACATGTCAGGTCGTATGAAAGTAGAATGAGAAGTCCAATAAACTCTCTCCCTATTTAAGTGCAGTGGATAGACAATTAAGAACCCATTCTAAAATCTAGCCCCAAACCTCTGTAGACTGATCCACCTACTAGAAATCTATGGCATACCCAAAGACTTCAGAATGCTCATGTTCTACTTGAGAACACTTTTGGATGAGCTTGTCACACAGAACCAGACCCCCGGAGATGAGGGAGGAAAGTAGCTACAAGGAGGACATGCTTCACAATTGGTTGTATGACTTGTATGACCTCTAAATTGAGATTTGAGTGTACTTTGGTCAAGTAAAATAAGATTGGGTAAAGCAAAACTCAGATAATTCATATATGCTCACAAAAGATTATGGTTACATATTATTGTCACTAAAAAACAAATTGACTTTCCAAAGACATTCAAGTAGTAACAGGAGGGTGCAGATCGAGACAAAATCAGGTATTACAAACTATGAGTAGAGCATCATAGATCATGGATGATGGCAGCCGGAGAAGTCCACAAGTCCATAAAATGCGTTGCAAGATTACTTATTGATTGTTTCTCAAATAGTGGTCCGCGTTTTTTTACTTATATATATTATCAAGTGCTTTTTACTTATTACTACGGGATTACTTCTTGGTTACTTGCCAGACGGTGGTCGGTGCCTTTTTACTAATTACTGTAGGACCACTTCTTGATTACTTGCGGGATAATGGTCCATGCCTTTTTACTATGCACATGTGATTATATTATATCATTTTGGCCCTTTTATTGATTAATGTAGGATTAATTAGTGATTACTCATTAGATAGTGGTTCGTGCCCTTGATACTAATTACTGCAGGACTACTTATTGATTGCTTGCCTGCCCACTCCTTTTTACAGATTACTTGCATGACTACTTATTGATTACTTGCCTGACCACTCCTTTTTACTGATTACTGTAGGATTACTTATTGATTACTTGCCGAAAAATGGTCCATGCCCTCTTACTGATTACTACTTCTTGATTACTTGTCAGGGATAGTGATCCGTGCCTTTTTATTGATTATTGCAGGACTACTTGTTGCCGAGCCTTTTTACTAATTACTATAGGGCTACTTGCCGAGGACGGTGGTCCATGCCTTTTTTATTGATTACTATATCATCACTTCTTGGTTACTTGCTAAACAGCGGTCCGTGCCTTTTTAATAATTACAATAGAACTACTTGCCAGACGGTGGTCCATGCCTTTCTACTAATTACTGCAGGACTACTTGTCGGATAGTGGTCCATGCCTTTTTACTAATTACTGCAGGACTACTTGCCAAACAGTGGTCCATGCCTTTTTATTGATTATAGTAGGACTACTTGCCAAACGGTGGTCTATGCCTTTTTACTACTTGCTAGATGGCGGTCTGTGCCTTTTCATTGATTACTACGGAACTACTTGCCAGACGGTGGTCCGTAAATTTTTATTGATTACTGTAGAAGTACTTACTTATTGGTTACTTGCTAGACAGTGGTCCATGCCTTTTTACAATGCAGATGTGATTATATTATATCATTCCGGCCATGAGTTATCCAGATGTGCCAAATTGACATAGTCTTACCTTTTTCATATCACCTAGACAAGACCATATGTCTTTATATTGTATGGTTTTGAATGTGATTATGTAGCTGCACCTTACCAGCATGCTACCCTTTTCATATCATCTAGTCAAGAGTTTTCTTCATGATTCAAGGCAGTGAACACACATAAATATATGGTTGCTGAATCTATCATGATATATCAATGGTTGTTGATACGTGTGTGTAGATCTGGATCATGATAATTGTCAAAAATTCACACAAGAAGGTTGAACATATGACTACCATAACAGTATTGGATTTTGAGGGCAACACTTTGGATCAATCCCATTAGTGAGCATGAGGCTTAACAAGGTAATGATGGCTATTGTTTGACATTGGTCACTCTGTGCCATCTGACACTCCTCTATAGTGTGACATCCTTACGAAAGGTCTTCCAAAGTTTTAGAAATAAGCCCAGTATCTTCACGATGTGTATTTTGTCATGACCCACAAATTGCATTGTATATATCTACACTGTACCACGATGCACTTCACGATCTGCATTGCATATATCTTAAACGAGGTCGTGACAAGGTCGTAAAAACTAATCTTTCAAAACAAGGTCGTGACCACTATTGTACATTTTACTTAGACATTAATATAGTGGCTTGGGTTTTTCCCTTGTACTCCCCAAGGGGTTTTTTCATCTATAAAACAAGAGGGCCTAGTTAGAGCGAGGGTGATAGAGCTATATATAGCTTGCCCTAACTCAACCTCATCCTCAACTATATATATGTTCCTCAACTATATATATGTCTGTGATACATGAATACACTCACTACTTCTGCGAGCAACCTTGTGTCTAACTCCTCTCTCCCTCTTCTTTCAACATGGTATGACCAATGCAGAGGAAGTTTGGGAATTCTGAAAGGAGAACAAGCCACTTGTCATGATTTGGTAAGGAGATGGAAAGCCTTTTTTTTTTTTGAAAGTTTCTTTTCACAGTAGTTTTGTAATTGAAAGATTAGTTTTTACGGCAGGCAGTCTAGGGGAAGTTTGAGTTTTTCGAGCTCTCCTTGAGCATTGATTATCAAATCTAACGGTGTGAAAAGCAAGGTGCAAAAGCATAGTTAAGCTTTTAATCAAAAGGATGGGAGAAAAGCATAGAAGTGCTTTTGTCATAAATCTATATAATTCGTAACAAGCACATGATTGTCAGCATTGTCTATGTCTTCAATTAACAGTGGAGAGGTCTAGTTGCTTGCAGTGTCTTCAACTAAGATTCTGAGGTAAGATTCTCTCCCAGTCAATGTGCGTTCGGTACTTTTTGTTTATAGATTTGAGGTTGTGAGACAATTAAACGATTAGAGCTCTATGGGAATGATGCTGAGCGATCTATCTATCTATCGATCACTCTATGCGTCATGTTAGCCACAGTGGAGGCACTGCAGTGAGGTTGTTGGAAGCTGGCTAGCCTCTAGGATTTGGTGTTAAAGCAGCTATAAGAAACCAAGATGGATTTGTGTTTAAGCAGGTGCTAGCACATAAGTGTAGCAAGGGCCTTGAAGAGATGAAGCCCAGCATGGCATAGCCTTGACATGTGAAGCTTTGGAGAGCCTCGCGATGACCTTATGCTCTACTCTCACAAACCTAAAAGCTCGACTTACTACAGTGTTCAAACTCCCATTTTCCCGAGGTTGGAGAGGCATGCAACATTGGCTAAGTGGAGAGTGAGAATGTTACGTGCTCTACTTCGGACTTTCTCTAATGATAGTTGTCTTTTTGTGCTATCTAGAGTCTACTGAACGATCTGAGAATGTTGGAATCATCTCACTCAAGTATACACAACACAGACCCTCTTAGGCTCACATTGGTAAGTTTTGGGATATTGTCTCTCAGCGTTCAACTATGATTACGACTATTGACATTTAGGTAATGTGTCAGTTTCTTATCCATTCACAAGACTTATCCTCGGTGCTAATATTCTCGACGCTTATATTCTCGACGCATTTCCTCATATTATAACTATTTGGGAAAGAAAGCGCGCCGCCTCCCCACCCACACTATGTGTGGTTATAATTATATATTATATAATATAGTAAATATTTTCAATTACTCGTCCATTCAAAATTTCTTACAACATTCCTCTCATTTAATGCATGTTATTGATGCGAGGGAGCAAGGAAATCCAAGATGGATGCAAGATTGAAGGATGACTACACCTTTATTCGTATGGTTGTAGTCCATGTGCCAATATTGCATAAACTGCAACGAGGATCAGTTATTGTATCGCCTTATTCATGTATTTATTGGACTTCAGCTTCCAAAATATGGACATCACAAAATCAATAATAAATCACCACCCGTGATATTTGCCATGAGGATCGGGTCCTAACAGACCTTGTGTCACATCTCATGTCTACTATTTTACTCATTCGCTTTTTTCCTTAAATTTTTGATAAAATAGTAGGATTCAAGTTCAATTTTGAGTTGCTTCACAATGGAAAGGCTCCCTTCGCAAATCTAGTTTTAATTGAACAAAGCTCTTCATAAAGCTTTGATTCTCTTTCTCTTCTTTATACTTATATAGTCATCCTATATGCAATTTGTAGGAGGAATTGTTTGCTCCACGTCAATGGCAATTCCTCCCCACCTTTTCCCCGCAGCCAAGCTCCTGGCATTCTGAACCACACAAGGAGGCTTTCTAAAGATGCAAAATTTTGGGGGGAAAGCCCATCTCAAAAGGAGAACGGTATATATAGAAGGTTGGTTGGTTGAAAAGACTCAAGCCTGCCGCCAGTAAGAAGCCGTGTGAAGAATTTTCCAAAGTGCCGAAGGACCATTCGTCGACAACTGATGAGATCCCTTCATTTTGGGATTATAGCTTCGTCCATGGAAACGGATGATGCTAATGTCGAAAGCCAGAATATCTTTATGTCATCGGATTCATCATCGGATTCAAATCAGTTGAGGCAAGTGATGGAAACTCTTATCTCCAACCTACCAGATGCAGTGCGCTCATTGGTGGACAGTTCCTACGTGCAACTACCATCGGTGCAGGAGCCGTATGATCGGAATAAACTGTAGGTAGTAGAAAAAGCTGTGGTTTTTGTGTTCAGGAAGACTTCTAAATTGAAGCATTCTTACGATGAAAGACTTGCCCTTATCACATCCTGTCAGATAGCAGATGACCCTAAAGCCAGTAGCCACAGGTTTTGAACGAGAGGATTCTAAAATCATGTGGAGGCCTTATCAGTAATTTCCACACGAAGCTTTACAAGAAAAATACTGAAGTGGAGAAGCTGAAAGATATGCTTGCACAATCAACACTGAAGAAGGAGAAGCTGGAGCGGCGTTTTAAGAGGTCAGAGGAGAAGGTAGAAAGGGCTTCATGCTTGAGTGTCTCTAATTATGTGTTGCCCGACCATCAGCTGTTTGAATTACAGTGTGGGGAGCAACGCAACATAATTCCGAAACTTTGAGCCTCCTACACCTAACAAAAATGGAGGAAGTTGATCAAGAATTGGGGAGAAGGGATGAGAAACGTTAAAGCATTGATCTCAATTTAAGCTGAGAGGAGCAGGATCGAAGCAGATTGAAGCATTAAGTCTAAACAAGATGAATTTTATTCATGTGGCCTGCCAAGAGAGAGAGAAGAAGGAGAAGAAAGAGAAAGAGAGAGAGGGAGAGAGAGAGAGAGAGAGGGAGAAAAAGGTGAATCTTGCCCAATGTGAGAGATGGAGAAAAATGGAAGAGGAGAGAGAGGGAATGTTCAATGAATGAACATCCAAATTTTAACAAAAACGTGGAAGAGGAGAGAGAGGGAATGAATGCACTTCCAAAAAAGCAAACCCAAATTTGAAAGAGACGCTCTAAAGTCAACACACCAACCAATCAAAGAATTTGAAAGAAAAACACATCTGAAAAATGCTAGAAATTATTTTTGGTTTTGAAAGTTGTTGAACCTTCACTAAGGCTACCTAACGGCATGCCAAAAATAGGTTGAGATTTCCCTTCCTTTGATCGTTTGTTGTTCATGAATCAAGTTTAAGCATGGTGTTAGGCTCGGAGATGTCTTCCTGGGAAGATGAGCTCAACATCCTTGGAGTGGTCATGCGCAAAGAGACCTCGCGCAGGCTCCCAAAACCTATGGCAAATCCGCTTGCAAGCTTCTCCATTGCGATTCCTCAGCACGAATTAGTGACCGTCGCAACTTGCGTTGGAAGCTGACTTACCAAAGGCCTTTGAAGCGCTTGTTGACGAGTTTGACCTTGACACCATGAGGACTCATCTTAGTCAAATTTCAACCATCGTTCCTACCTCTATCCTCGTTTGGGTTTAGTTGATGCTCTTTACGCTATCGTCCTTCACAATGCAATTCATTTCAACATCCACTTTTATTCTTTGTACCTCATTTCATTGCTCACTTAGAGAGTCTTCCACACAATCACGCATGCTAGGCGAGTGCCCAAGGACAGCTTTGGGCTGACTGTTAGAGAGCTTTTAAAGCAATAGTATGGGAGCGAAGCAGATGTACGTGAGGGCTGGAATTGTTGGATATGTAGGTAGGGAGCTTTGAAATGAGCCAGAGATTAGGGAATGAAGAGATCGAGCTTGAAAACAACACAAAGAAATACGATCAAAGGCAATCGAGGGATAAATTAAAAAAGGATGGAAGCACCTTTGAATCAAAGATGAGATTGTTTTGCAACAGGGATCCAAACAAATTTCCTTGTGAAACTCGTACACAGATGATAAAATGCCTCCCACGCAAGAGCAGTACGGTAGCAGTGTGAGGGAGGTCGGGCACTGGTATACCCAAAGGCTCCAGGGATTGGTTTGGCACCGGTGGGACACGTGGGAGACGTCATCACCTCATAGAATTATCAAAATTTGCCAAAATTGGCAGAACAAGATCAAGCTTGGAATTAGCTATACAATACTAAGCTTGGAAACCCAAAAATGTTGGAGTGATTTGTGAAAGCATTAAAATTTTATCATTGCAACGAGCAATTGGGACATAATATCATTGCAGCAACACTACTCAGGCAATTGTTGATTTAATTGTTCTCTCAAGTACAATTGAAGATGGCCACAACTGGTATTGATAATGTTGCAAACGTAAGCCATCAGCTTCAAATGGGAATAGGTGCTAACACACAACACATCAAAGGAATTTTCCATTCCCTCGTCCAATGCATTTTAAAAAAATTATTGGATGTAATTCCTTCGGTTTCAACCCTAGGTAGCAAGAAAGGGAATGCATGAGACACGAAGGGGCAGATCATGATTTGCCATAGCTCATTGTACAAGCTACTCATGAGCTTGATAGCTTGAGATGTTTATAGTTAGTTCTCTCTCAAGTTTTAGGGAGCTTGCATCATCGCACATCTCCTCCCCTGACAGTCAAGAAGGGAGACAAAGGAGCAGGGAGAGATTAAGGGCAAGGACAAGAAGGGAGAGACGAAGGCACAATGGCAAGGAGGGAGAAATGGAAAGATCAGGGGGACGGAGGCCATGGTGCCACAGCATTCTAGGCCTCATAGAGACTCATACAAAACAACATTGAATCAAAGTGGGTCAAAATCTTTAATAGTCCATAGGTTTGGACATAAGCTTAAAATTTGAGGAAGGCAATGAAGGTAGAACTCTAAGAATTCAAACAAATTTTGAATTTCAATTCTTTTTTAATTTCAAAGTTTTTTTGAAATTGTGTCACATTTCAATGCTTCCTTTAAATTTAGTTTACGTATTCTCGTTGCCATATAGTGTCTAGTCAAATACGACCATTATCTTCAAAAGGAGCAAACGAGCAACTCATCAAAGGTAAACCTTCCACATCTAAACTATGTAAAGCAAAACAGAGAGCTAAACAGAAAATTGATCTGAAAGCAATATTAAAAGCAATGAGCTGAAACCAGACTCCTGAAAACAAAAGCTAACGACAGAGGGGCATGCTCTCTCATATTATAAATAACCACAGAGGAAGTGTGCCACCTCTTCCCATACGTCATGTGTGGAAATTTTTTCCTTTTTTATTCAACTTTTTTATTTTACAATTTCTTACTTTTCAAATTTTCTTAACTTTTAAACTTTTATTATTTTGGGTATTTTTAAAGGGTAGAAGCTTTATATTCATGAATTGAATATGTATAGTACCTTTTTTACAATACATTTCTATAGACTTAGGATTTCACATAACCAATCCTCTATTTTTTAATGCATGTTGTTGATGGAGAGTGAGCACTACGGAATCAAAAGAAATGACCATCATGAATGCAAAATCAACAAATTGCAACACCACCATTCTGTCATTCAAGTGATCGTAGTCCATGCCATTATACATCTTAAAGGTTGCAATGATGATTACTTCCATGCTGTCAAAAAGAGAACTCACAAGCTCGTGCAAGAAATTCCTTATTTTTGTATTTATTGGGCTTCAGTTTCAAAAAAGTGCTACTCTTTATCCATCCAAAAAGTGCTACTCTTTGTCCATCACAACTAATAAAAGTACTACCTTTGATATTGTAGGGAAGATCGGGTCTAAAAGACCTCACGTCGTGTCTCATCTCTAAAATTTTCCTACTTTTCTACCTCTTTTTTAAAAATGTTCCAAATTAGCGATTATATGCAAAGTTAAACTATACATACTCTATACTCTATAATAGATAAAGGATATAAAAGATTGGGTTTAGAATAATATTAATTGATATCATTTAGATAAAAAATTGATCCTTACGGAATTTAAAAAAATTGCGAACCAAAGGCTCATCAAGGATGATATTTTGTTCATACTGACTATGATCACCAGTGCAAAAGAGCGATGCACCTAAGCCAAAATTAAAACATAATATAGGGAGCGTTGGTCTGCTAATTTATGTTTAGAGCTACCTTTTGTTTAAAGTATTAGTGAAGGAAAGAAAGTGTTGGCTACCTATGTTGGGGAAATTTTAAAAAAGAGCTTGACAAAAATAACAGATAGGGTAGTGCACACATCATCCCACAACTAGCTATGTTGCTTTTTTAGCCTTTTTGCACACCTTTTGTTTTCATCCTCTACAAAATAGGTATTATGATCACCATATCATACCACATCCGCAGATTTGGAGCTAGCCAATAGATTTAAACCTTCCCCCCAAATAAGAGAGAAAGCAAGATGCTTAATTTGAGCTATCAACTCCACCTCCTTGCACAAGTATGGGGAAGGTCATGGTGCCACAAAATGCCAAGGGACGATGACAAATAATATCCATAACCTCCTCTCAATCCATTGAAGTAAATAGAACTCTTTTTCAACAAATTGAAATGAGCAAGGCAAACAATGAAATTGCTTCTAGGCTGGAGCATCAGTGATGAGGAAGTACGTCGTACTGGGGACAAAAGCTATTCAAACCGTTCCTACAACAAGAGGATAAAGAAAGTAGCAGGACTATTAGGCAAGATTTTTAAAAAAAAAGAAAAAAAAAGAGGGTTTTATATTACTTCTAGCATATACAACTTGTTCAACTAAAAAAGATGAACAGCAGGAAACTGAGACAGAACAAAAAGCAAATCATACATCAATTATAGATTGAGGGTCTTTGTTCTTGGCTTTGAAGTCTCTGATCAAAGCCTTGCCATCTTGAAAGACAACCCATTTTCCTTCTTTTCTAGCCGCCTTTACCTTTGCAAGCTTCGAGCTTTTTGAGTTCCTCTACCATCCACATGCTTAATCCTTTCAACTTATTCCTAAGTTCTTTATCTTTTGACTCAAAGGTAAGGATTGCATGCTCTCCTACTTTTCTAATATTAAACTCCAGGTCTTCCCATTCAACTCCTAGTAAAGCTTTGATTATCTTCTCACGAGTGTGTGATAGAGAGTGGGGTGAACATAACATTAGTAACTAATTAATTTTTATCTTTTTTAAGGAAACAAGAGAGAGAGAGAGAGAGAGAGAGAGAGAGAGGTGTCGAGATTCACCCTCTTTCCTTGGAATAAGTGGTTTAGGGGAGGTATGTAAGAACCACTGTAGGGAAGCTTTAAGAGCCATTGATGTGGGGGAAAATGTGGCTAAGTGACACAACATAATCCTAACAAAGCAACAACTTACTACACATATCAACAAACATCAACACTTGGGCCTCAAATTGATTATATATATACCTTTGACTATAACCAATTATGTAGATGACTCTAAGAGAATTTATTTCAAATAAAGTATATCAATTGAATTGTTCATGTAGAAAATTATGGAAATTTAAGAAATGATAATAAAATAAATAATGTGTGTACATAAGGGATCTTAGTCAATATATTAGTTCTATATGTGAAAATGTGATGAGTTGGTAAAATCAAGGATTGAATCCTACATATGCATGGTTATGAAGAGTCTCTTATTGTCTTTGTGATATAGAGCCAATGGCTCACTGATCTGCATACATACAAAGCATTGTTTTACGGAATCTACACAGTTGATTAGTGTTTAAATTAGAAGGGGAAACTTTTGGACATCCATCTTAAGAAGGGAAATTGCCCATTTTTGTGAAAGGAAACTTTCTTGGAGACCTTTCTACAAACATTTTTGTGAAGGGAAAAAATTATGCATATAAATGTAACATGTAACCATGTAATAGTTATTATAGTTATCATAGATAGTGGGATGAGATTTGATATAATAGTCATTATAGTTGTCATGAACAGTACTGGGATGAGATTTGATATGGAGACTTGCTAGAATTCGGGCTCAACAAGATGGCTTGATTCAAAAATTGCTAATTGGATGGTCTAATAGGAAGTCAAGTTCATAGTGAAGTGGGCATCTCTAAAGGGGATTGGGGAAACCAGTTGAGAGGGCCCCAATTGGGTAGGAGAGTTTGCAAGGAGGGAATTCCATGTTGCATTTCCCTTTGAGTGCCATGTGGCACCTCACAACTAAGCAAATATAGAAGATAAGATCATTTTGACAATAGAATTTGTTCGTGAGGTTGATAATTGTTGATTGAGAGGGGGAAATGCTTGTTTGCTGAGCATACTACGGTGTCATAATGGGTGACAACTACATGCATGGAGGTAATCTCAAATTAATAAATGAAAAGAGGAGGTAGAGAAGAAAAAGAGAGAAGGGAAGGGAAAAGAAAGGTAGAAAAGACAAGGGCCATGAAGGGAAGGGAAGGGAAGAGGAAAAAGGAAGGGAAAACATAAGGAAAAGAAGAAAAGAGAGAAGGGAGAGGAGAGAAAAGAGAAGAAAAAGAGGAAAGGGAAGTGAAAATATGGAAACGACAAGGGAGGGAAAAGAGAAGGGAAGGGAAGGTAAACATAAGACAAGGGAACGAGAAGGGAAAGACTGAAGGAAAAGAAAAAAGGGAAGGGAAAGAGAGAATGGAAAAGAGGGAAAAGAGAAGGGAAAGAGGGAAGGGAAAAGAGAAGGGAAAGAGGGAAAGAGAGAAGGGAAGGGAGAAAAGAGAAGGGAAAGAGGGAAGGGAAGGGAAAGGAAGGGAAAAGAGAGAACAAAGGGAAAAGAGAAGGGAAGGGAAAGAGGAAAAAAAGAAGAGAAGGGAAGGTAAGGGAAAGAGAAGAGAAGGGAAACAAAAGGAAAAGAGAAAGGAAAGAGGGAAGGGAAGGGAAAAGAAACAAGTAGATGAAAAAGAGAAGGGAAAGAGGGAAAGAGAGAAAAGGAGAGAAAAGAGAAGGTAAAGAGGAAAAAAAGAAGAGAAGGGAAGGTAAGGGAAAAGAGAAGGGAAGGGAAAGAGGAAAAAAAGAAGAGAAGGGAAGGTAAGGGAAAGAGAAGAGAAGGGAAACAAAAGGAAAAGAGAAAGGAAAGAGGGAAGGGAAGGGAAAAGAAACAAGTAGATGAAAAAGAGAAGGGAAAGAGGGAAAGAGAGAAAAGGAGAGAAAAGAGAAGGTAAAGAGGGAAGGGAAAGAGAAGAGAAGGGACACAGGGGACGGAAACAGAAGAGAAAAGAGAAGGGAAAGGAGAGAAAAGAGAAGGGGAAGAGGGAAAGAAGAGAGAAGGGAAAAGAGAATTGAAAGGGAGAGCACAAAAGAGAAATGGGAAAGAGGAAAGAAAAAGACCTACCCCCACCTCATTTGCTAATGTGCCTAAGGCATTGCAAATGGCCAATATAACAATTTACATCAACTAAAAAAAGAGAAGGAAATAGTTCTTACCTACTTGAATAGTTTCCAAGTGTGCAGGTCCAATCCTTTTTCTTTTTTTTTCAACATAAAAACATAAGCAATTCTTAGTATGGGGTAGAGAAGCAACAAAAGGAGAGTAAAGCAACGAAAGGATAAACAAGAAAGCAAGAGATATTCAAATTTTTTTGTAGAAAATCTATTTTTCAAGAAAGAAAGAGGAATCATGTTTCCAAAAATCTCAGTTTTTCACTTATGCATGCCTAACACCCTATACAAACATGATAGGCTTATTTTGAAAGAAATACTTTTACAATACATGTCTAAAACTTGAAGGACACTTGGAAGAGGAAGCTTGGTGGTGGAGAGGAAGAGAGGTGGAAAGGGAGCTTGGTGAAGACAGAGCTAGGTGGAGAGGGAGCTTGGTGGAGGGAGGAGAGGGCTCAGTGCTTGGTGGAGATTAGTTTGAAAGACACGATGCAAAGAAGAAAAGCAAGACAAAATGCACTTTGCGTATTTTTGGTTCCTAGATTATTCATCTTTCTTTTGAATTTGATATTTTTTGTATGTTTTGTATTTGTGAAATGGATAGGGGGATTCAAATCTAAAATGCAAAAGGCCCAATGCATGAGAGCAAAGAGTGGCTTCGTATAAGGTGTGTTTGTCCTTGCAACAAGTTCAACATGAGCACCGTATTGTCCTTAGAGATGTGCAAGACCATGGGGAGATTTCACGAGATGCTTTTCAAATTCTTGATAGCCATTTGATGGTGTTTGTAATGCTCAAATTTTGATCTTCTACATATTGCCAAACTAGCATTTAACCCATTATATAGGATGTGGGGGGGGCCATCACACTTGCACTCGACTTGGACATGCAATCAAGGAGATTTAAGCAACATTCAAGGATTGATGGAGAGATTCATAGATCATGCTTGTAGCCAAAGGATAGCTTTCCTCATGTCCCAAGTGAGTATACTCTCCTTGATCTCCAAGATGAGGGTATGGATGGCATGATGGATGTGATTTTGAGATGCATGATGTTACTGTGTACATGTGATGTTAGAGTCTAAGAGTGTCATGTGGGATTTGTAATCTACACCCTTGTATGATGATTCTTTGATGTCAAAACTATGGGCTTGCCTTTGTATCCTAAATTTGCAAGCAATATATGGGTTGGTTAGACACTAGTGTCTCAGCTTTATTGAGGTAACTGCATTTATATCAATTGATATTTGGATCTTATTTTAACAATTATTCATATTAGGTTCTTAATTTTTCTTCAATATATGAATTGCAATAGGTTTCTCCAAAAGATGTTGCTTGCACCAAATACCATGCCTACATCAAGGGATGAAGGAAAAAATATGTTGACAAATGTGGGGATGGATTATAACGCTCTCCATGCATGTCCTAATGGTTATAATCTCTTTCATCATGGGCATGAGAAGAAAGTTAGTTGTCCAAAATGTGAAGGCAAATTGCTATAAACAAGACTTGTAGGGTGAGAAAATCGAATAAAGGTCTTGAGACACTTTCTGGTTATCTTGAGAATACAATATATGTTCAGGTGTAAGTTTGTAGGGCAGAGTTGATGACATTGCATACTACACATCGCTCCACTTATGATATCTTTAGGATTAGCTCCAGCTCATGCTACTTGGAAGCACATATATAACATGTGGCCAAACTCTACAAAGGATCCTTGTAACTTATGTCTTGGGCTCATATGGATGGTGTGAATAGTTTTGGGTTACTCTCATCTTGGTCAACATGGCCTATATTTTTGGTGAATAACAAATTCCCACCATGACAAAAAAATAACGAGGGACACCTTATATTTGTCCTCCTTCTACCACGGAAGTACAAGGTGAAGGATATGGACATTTACATAGATAGCACCACTAAAAGAGGAGCTCCAAAACCTATGGAGAGGCATATATGTTTTTGATATTTGTAGAGCTTCGAGCCATAAAAATTACATTTTGATTAAGGAAAATTTTATCTAGGACCATGCATGACTTAGATCTATGCAAGACTAGTGACCTTTCTATGAGAAAGTGCTTTAGATCTATGCAAGCCTAATGACCTTTCTATGATTTGTAATTGAAGGACAAATTGATATATGTGTGTGTGTGTGCCTATGGGCTAGGAGTCCTATGCTAGGAGTGTATGAGTGTAGGTGTGCTAGAAGGTTCTAGTGTGATTGAGAAAGTGCTTTAGATCTATGCAAAAAACCTAGTGACCATTAGGAGAGTGCTTGAGAAAGTGCTTTAGATCTATGCAAGCCTAGTGACCTTTCTATGATATGTGATTGAAGGACAAACTGATATATGTGTGTGGGTGCCTATGGGCTAGGAGTGTGTGAGTGTAGGTGTGCTAGAAGGTTCTAGTGTGATTGAGAGAATCAGGGAGTCATTATAGGATCTAAGGATTCCATCCTCAGACCATTGATGATGTCACTGATGTATGCTCTCTTGCCTATATATTGGGCTTTCTCCATGAATAAAGAGTTCATTGTGATTCACCTTTTGCCTCATTGTTCAGTTCATGAACCAACATGTGGTATCAGAGCTTGCTGATCATCCTAGTGCCTAGGAAGAGTATCCACGAGATTCCAAGAAGATTCCTTCTTCTTCCCCAAATGCTTCTCATGCTTCCCTCTTCCACCGCGACCTTGGAAAGATGAATTCTCTTTAGCCAAGAAATGGATTGAGAAATCCTTTCAGTTGGACGCTCCTCATGCCTAGGTGACCTCTTTGACTGGAGGGATTGTCATAATTCATCGCCATTCTCACCCGCCGCTTCTCTTTCTCCTCTGCGAAATCTTTGCAATGTTGGTCACTGTAGAATCTCATTTCGCAATTCATCTTAGCCATGGCTGGACAACTACTAGAGCTACCCACAGTCAAAATATGAAGTGATTTGACCAATATCAAGGGAGAAATCGATGAAAAAATAGTCAGTTTAGGAGAAGACATGGCTTTCTCAATTGATGAAGATGTTGCTACCCTAGGTGATGTGACATACTATTTCGCCTAAGATTGGTACTGAGTCTTCTCTTCCTGATTATTTACCAAGTGTATACTGCTCATGTTGTCATAATAAATGACAACTAGCCCATCTGTATACTGATGCATATCATAAAGTAGCTTATGCATACAAGCTGCCTCACATGTAGCCATTGCTGCACCCAGTACTCAGCCTCTATGCTCAACAAGGCAACTATAGGCTGTTTCTTGCTACTCCAAGTGATTGCAGCACTCCCAAAAAAGAACACATATCCATTGGTAGATCGTCTATCAGAAATACTACCAGCCCAATCAGCATCAGTGTATCCATGCAACTGTATCTGAGCCCCAGTCTCATAAAATAGTCCATACTGCAATGTGGACTTCACATACCTCAATATGCATCTAGCCGCATCCAAATGCGGTTTCCTTCAAGCCAGCATAAACTAACTTACCAGCCCAACAGCATAGCTCAAATCTGGCCTAGTAATAGTCATATAAATCAAACTTCCTACTATGCATCTATACATAGTAGGGTCTTCCAGAAGCTCACCTGCATCTGCGCTCAACTTCACATTCTACTCCAAAGGAACTGAAATAGCTTACAGCCTGTCATCCCATATTTGGACAGCATGTCCAATCCATACTGCCTCTATAAGAGCCATATCCCACTTGTGGATCTAATCACCTCAATGCCCAAGAAGTAACACAGCTCTCCCAAATCCTTCATCTCAAACTTTTGCTTCAATAGCATTTTCACATGAAGGATATCTTCATCACTATCACCTGTGATGATCAAATCATCACCATAAATGACAAGCAGCATAATGCCTTTCTCTATTTTTCTCACATAAAGTGAGAAATTTGCCTTGGAATTCTGAAAGCCAATATGACAAGATACTATCCTATCTTGTCAAACCATGCTCTGGGTACTTGCTTCAAGCCATACAAGGCTTTCTTCAACTTGCAAACAAACTCAGGATGAATAGCATGAACATAACCTGGTGGCTGCTCCATTAGACCTCTTCTTGCAAATCACCATGCAAGAAAGCATTCTTTACATTTATCTGATGTAAAGACCATCCCTTTGATGCAGCCATAGCAATGACTTCTCTTACAGTTGCCATCCTTGCAACCGAATGTTTCTTCATAATCAATGCCACATGTCTATGCATACCCCTTGACAACTAATCTTGCCTTGTATCTGCTCATAGAACCATCTGCATTGTGCTTCACCTTATAAACCCACTTGCAGCCAATTGCATTCTTGTCTTTAGGCAAAGGCACCAATTCCCATGTAGCATTTTCTTCCAAGGCATCCATTTCTTCATCCATGGCTTTCTCCCATTTTTCTTTTCCCATGGCTTGCTCAAAAGAAGTGGGTTCTGGTTCGTGTATCACTTTGACCATATAGGCATAGTGAATGGCTATACTTGCATACCACTATCTGCATTGCTTTGAGGAGATTCTTCTGATCCCAATCTCCCTGTCCATGGCGAAGTATGTGAACCACTGCTAGAGGACACTATAGGTCCACTAATATTTTGTGATTGCTACTGTGAATTTTGTGCAGCATTACCATTTTGTGCATCTACATCATCAATCACATTTACTAGTTTATACCAACTGCTCATCTCATTAAAAACAGCATCTTTTCTCACTGTAAACTTACGAGTAGAAGGGTTATAGCATCTATACCCTTTCTACTGCAGAGAATAACCAATAAAGATGCACTTCTCAGCTTTTGGTGGATCCAACTTGGATCTCAACTCATCTGGCACATAAACATAGGCAATGCAACCAAAAACTTTCAAATGAGAAATATCTGGTTTCCTACCAGTATACCTCTCCTCTGGCATCATGCCATGTATTGTTGTAGTGGGAGTCATGTTCATTATGTAGACTGCTGTAGCAATTGCTTCAGCCCAATAATAATCTAGCAGGTTTTTTTTGTTGAGCATGGCACGAGATACCTCTCCAATATGCCTATTTCTGCAAGTCCATTTTGTTGTGGGGTATGACTGCATGAATATTGCTGCTTTATGCCATGCTCTTGCAGGAACCTTGCAAACTCATTTGAGAGGTACTCTCCCCCTCCATCTAACCTTAGGCATTTTATTAACAGGCATGTTTCTTTCTCAACCATAGCTTTAAAAGCTTTGAAATGCCCAAACACTTCACTTTTCTTTTTCATAAAATATACCCAAACTTTTTTGCTGTAGTCATCAATAAAAGTGACAAAATAATGATAGCCTCCAATAGATGTAGCTTTAGTAGTCCACACATCAGAGTGGATTAATTCCAATGGCCTCTTACTCTCTTGAACATGTCTACGAAATGGTTTCCTTGCCTATTTTCCAAATTGACAGGCTTCACATACCTTATGCATTTCTGCAACCTTGAACTTAGGCAATCTTGCAACAATATTTCAGGCCTACATTAATTTAAGTCGCTGTACATTAACATGACCAATGCCTTTATGCCAGATATCAATATCTACAACTACACGGTCTCATGTGCAAACAATGCTGCACTCAATTCAGGCATGTCCGCATCCAATGTAAACATCCAGCCCTTCTTCTTCCCTTTTGCTATCAAGCGACCTTTATTTTTCATATCCTCAACAAAGCATCCATGAGGATTAAATCTGACCTGCAAGCCCTGCTCAACCATTTGACCATTTTACCAATCTGCACAATAGGATGTGCAGTATCATCACCAGTCTCCACAAATCCTGGTTTGTCCATTTTCCTTGCATCTTGCATCCATTCTGCATGACCTATCATGTGGTTTGATGCACCTGAGTCAACATACCATACATCATTGCTTTCTTCTGCACTTGTCACAGAAATGGTCATGTGCTGCACCATAAACAAATGCTCATTTCTGTCATCACCCTATCTACTAGAGGATGCATAATTGCCTTGCTGCAATTTTCCATTCGTGATGTCATTCTGCTTTTTGTAGCAATCTTTAGCCATATGACCCATTTTACCACAGTAGTAGCATTCAACATTGCTGTTTGCATTTTGGCCTCTCTGCCATCCACCATGACCTCTTTGGCTCCCCCTGCCTCTAAAGTTACCACGTCCTCCTCCATAGGACTGGTTTTCTTGAATTTGCTGCATATTTTAATTTCTGCCACGGCCTCCAAATCAGCCTGCTCTACCTCTTCCAGCATTTGAGTAGAAGATAGTTTCTTTTGAAGTTCCTCCTGAAGAAGATGCACCACCATTTCTCTACTCTTTAGAAATTAGAAGAGCAATCAACTCCTCACAATCAGGAAATTTTTCACGGACGGCAATGGATGTCTGGAATTGTGCATAATCCTTTCCTAGACCATTCAAGGTCACAGAAACTAAATCATCATCTTCCACTGGTGACCTAATAGAAGCAAGTGCATCTGCAATCTTCTTCACCTTCATATGGTAGTCATTGATGCTCATATTTTCTCTCTGCACATTATGCAACTCCTGCTTGAGCTGCATTTTCCTAGCTTGTGTATTTGTGCTATACATTTTTGTCAAAGTATCCCACACCTCCTTTGGCGTGCTTGCATCTTGAATATGCACAATCATAGAATCTGAAATACTGATAGACAGCCACTACATAACTTTTCTAGCTCTCTCATGCCATCCTTTAAATGCCTGCAACTCCTGTTGATTGGGAACATTAGGAATAACTGGTTCTTGTTCAGCTCCAGTAATGAATTCCCAATAGCCTTTTCCCTTAAGGAAATTCGTCATTCTAAACTTCCATGCTTGGAAGTTGTTCTTGTCAAGCTTTTCAATGACAATCTATGAAAGAGCATCAGATGCCATTACAGAACACTGCAAAATATTATGTCATTGCAAAAAATACAACTTCTGCCTCACAAGGGCAAATCTACAAAACTGATGAAAGTGGTATTTGACCACACAATCACTTCCTAGTGACGATTTTGCATCAACATGCAATAAAAATGATTCTGTCACTCCCAATATCTCTGCGCACAGGCATATGATGCAATTTTTGTGTCAACTTTTCACCGACCTGCGGAATAGTGGTCGCACAACAAAAACAATGCACTTTTCTGAGTGCCTGCGGAAAACTTTCGCCACCAAAACGGGCCTCGAAATGGCCTCGAATCAAAAAAATAATGTCACCAAGGGCTTTGCCCTTGCCCGCAGCATATATTGCCCTCTCACTGCATCGTGAAGGGCGTCCCAATTTGAGATAGTGCACTCTTGCACTTTTTGGCAGTGCTACCTGCAGAGATTTGCTCCCAAACTCGAAAAAGGAAAGCAACACTGATCCTCTTACCAAGACACCGCGAACTTGGTTTGCATTCTTGAGCTCCTTACAACGACCAAGCTTTGATACCATGTGAAGAGAGTGGGAGAGAAGTAAGGAGTCTCACTTGCAGCTTTCTCACATACACAAGGGGGAATACACACAAAGGTGGAGGCTGAAAACAGTTTTCCTCTTCTTAGTTGTGAAAGCCAAAAGAACTCTCTCTCTCTTAGTACAAAAGGAATAGATGAACCCTATATGTGTATCTTAAACCAAACTCAACTAACCTAGGTGGCATACTAACTGAGCCACTAACTAGAGTACATAAAGGTAGATGTCATCCAGCTATTATTCATGGGCGGTGTACCAACTGCATCTACAGCTAACAAGTCGATGACATAAATGCACAATGGTCACCCTGGCATATCACGAGTGGAACTCGATATCTCAACAGGACTCATGGGGATTTCCGTACATAGTCATTGTCTATCTCCCAGTTGTAGGAGTGAGTCACAAGTTGGGGCCATGTGTGTTGCCACATGATGGTGGGAAAACCATGGAGCATCCCATGTACTACTATTGAGGGATGAGGTTATCAATTTGTAGGGGGGAATGAAGGACAAATTGATATATGTGTGTGTGTGCCTATGGGCTAGGAGTCCTATGCTAGTGTGTGTGAGTGTAGGTATGCTAGAAGGTTCTAGTGTGATTGAGAGAATCAAGGAGTGATTATAGGATTTAAGGATTCCATCCTGAGATCATTGATGATGTCACCAGATGTATGCTCTCTTGCCTATATATTGGGCTTTCTCCATGAATAAAGATTTCATTGTGATTCACATTTTGCCTCATTGTTCAGTTCATGAACCAACAGTGATGTGGTCTATGTGATAGCGGAAGTGAGAGGGGGAGAGAGAGAGAGAGAGAGAGAGAGAGAGAGAGAGCACATGATATAGCTACCTGTACAGTAAGTTGTATTGAACATGAACATGAAGATATACATGTGAACCCCTTAGGGTTAGGGTTAGGGTAAGGGTTAGGGTTAGGGTTAGGATTAGGGTTAGGATTAGGGTTAGGGCTTACCCCTATGCCCTAGAGGTATGGTGCAATTTACACCATCCTTAACATCCCCTCTTAAATTGCATTGAGTAAGTAGAGGGTGCATGTACAAGACCTTTTTGTGGATTTTGTTTGGTGCATGTGATACCATCCAAAACTGAAAAGAATCAGAGTAGTATGTGCATGTGTGAACACAGTGACTACATAGTAGAAGCATGTACAATGAGTATAACTTATGATCATGTACATAACGTGTATTTCCCCCTCTTAAGTTGCGGTTCATCCTTCACCTTTGGGAATAAAACCCAAAAGATAGGCCAAAAGGAAGAGGAAGGAAATATGCACAAGGAAAAGTCCACCTAAATCAAAGACTGGTCGATCGAATAAGTCATAAGTCACTGTGGATTGTGTAGTTGCTCTATAGAAGAGGCATCCGGATGTGAGGATAGTCAATGTAGCTATGGAGAAAGAATCCAGGAGGTCATGACATACGAGGGTGTCACCAACCCAAAAGAACTGGAAGCAATGTGTGAGGTATGTTGCAGTAGAGATATGATCTCCATTGAATGATGCAAGGTTGAAGAAGACCACATAGTCAATGTGGAAAGAGTGATCCAGGGGCTAAAAATATGGGGCCAAAGATGTAGGTATGATACACTGCTCTACTACTGATGAAGAGGCCTATAAAAATGACAAGGTATGGCAACCTATCAAACTTGTATGCTCAACTGTCATGAGCTAAAGGTCGTCTATGTGTGCATGGCTAAACATCAATCAGAATGGGATGTAGCATCTGTCGTAGACTCAAGTTATAGCTAATAGTGTAAAGGCCTAGAAGCCTGAAATACAACTAAAAAAACATATGATGTCTCTGAGGCATATGTGGTGCCGAATGTTGATGTCAGGACTGATATGAAGTCATGGATCCAACCACTAATATGCATCTAATATGCATCAAGTATGGACTGTATATGATAGCCATAAGTGCATGCTGAAACATTGATGTCCCCTAGGTTGCCCTATGGCTGAACTTGATGATGTCCCCTGCACTAGGGCAAGACTACTAGGGCAAGACTGTGTAAGTGCAGATCATGCTCTCCTAGTGCAACATGGAATTAGCAAAAGATCAAGGGGGATCAAACCATAGAAGAGACTCCATGAGAGACGTATGGTAGGCAATACTCAATCTATTGCAAAATGTGCTTGTGTTCTCAATAATACATGATAGGCCTCTTATATAGAGAGTGCCCTTTGAATAGTCAACCATGTGGGATCCTCTCATCCACATGTCTCCTTGTGGATATCCTCAATCCACACCTCCACATCATGTAGTCCACATCCTAGGGTGGCTACTTTAATACATTCCTATACCATACCTTAGCCTTTAATTTATGTGCTCATGGCACCATATCTCAACACCTCCCCTTGGTGCCATGATCCTTTGGCTACTGCAAGGTGGTCAGATGTGAGTTACAATCCATCACCTTCCCTTAGTGCATGCATTGCTACTTAAGGTGGTCAAGTGTGGTTTTTACAGGTCAATACCTCCCCTGGGTGCTTTCATAGCTACTCTCAGGTGGTCAAGTTTGATTTACAAAATATAGGCAAGGTTGGCAAGGCTTTTGTTTCTCAATACATTCCATTGATGTCACCTTTTGGCTCATGGCTTGATGATGATGCTTTGTTCTTCCATGTGCCTTGATGCTTTATGTGTGGATGCCATGCTTCGTGCTATGGTCATCTCATGCACTTGTGCTTTTGGCATGCTTATGACAATGATGTGTGCATTCATGTGTCGCTTTTCCATTTGTTGCAAAGGTCTTACCAATTGATTTCTTTCAATACTGGCAGTGTCTAATTGCTAACAATGATTTTGAACTGACAAGCGCATAGAGCTCAAAAATGCTATCACTTTTCCTTTTTGGAGTGTGTGCAAATTCCTCCTAGATTGCAAGTTACGCCTTGTTGAAGTTTTTGTGAAGAAGGGGAGCCAATTGATGATGTGGCAGAGGCTGTTCACATGCAGCTTGCAGGACTGTGCTTAGGTGGCACTATGCCACATGGCAATCTCTTAATTGAATTGAATTAACCCACGTTTAAGCAAACTTAATCACAGTTAATTGACCAAAACGTAACCATGGTGAATCTTTATCACAGTTACTTGACCACATCCTTATCTGCCACGTGGCTTTTTATGGATAACCTTGCAGGAAAGACTTTGAAGAACTCTAAAATGAGGTGTTGAAGCACCTGCGTTGGAATTGCGTGTCTTGCAAAGTCTACATCGTCTGAAATTGAGCGTGAAGGTCATCGCCTGTGAGACTGCTAGAGAGGCTAGGCGTCGGTCGCGGGCATGGAAGGAGCAATGGTTTGTGCAGCTGAGTTGGCTATGGAGATGAGGCTATGGCTCATGCATTACATGGGGCCGACTAGTTCGTGGGTGCCCATGGGCTGAGGTCTATTGTAGCTGTGGATTAGGCCAACGAGGCTACGTGTGCTGGAGGAGATGGTTGAAGCTTTCCGGTCGGCCGTTGAGTGCATGGGAGCTATGGAATCGGTACATGGAGACGCTTGAAATTTGGGGCTGCAGAAGGTGACCAATTTTTCAGCGGGCTTCCATCGCATATTCCATGTAGAAAAGCTTAAGCTAGCGGGCGGGTCAGAATGGCAATTCTAGCTCGATGAAGCATGTTAATGGTCTTCATGTGGATCAGACTAGTGATCGTCCCAGCAGAATGAAGCTTGGGAATGGCTCGTTGAGGCTAGCTGTGTAGCCCATGTGCTGCTTGTTGTTGAGCTTGGGCACTGGAGTCTCATTGGTTGGATTAGCTTTGGCTGAAGTCGCTGCAGTCCATTGTAATAGAGCTAGAGAGTCATTGAAGCATGCACCTTGATGAAACTTTCCCATGAGCTGCTGTTGGCTAGTGCGTTGCTTACTGGAAGAGTCCAACCGAGTCGAGGAAGATTTGGGCTGTGCTGCAATAGAGGTTGCTAGGTACCGTAGAGTTGATCTCTCTGGATTTTTCTTGGTTACAATAGCCTTGAAGAGTCCCTCAGAGAGATTCTCTCCAAACACAATTCTCTCAAAGACTAAGACCTATATCTCTCTCAGAAACATATATCCTCTCAAGATACCTAACAAGAAGAGTCTCTCAATGATTGGAAATGCATGACGGAATTTGTCTAGGTAGAAGAGAACTCTCAATCTAAAAGTAAAGACTAGAGAAAACATGGTCTCCTAAGGCATGTCTACAACTAATCTAGGAGACTATACCTAAGCTCTAATACCATGTGTAAGTGCGGATCGTGCTCTCCTAGTGCAACATGGAATTAGCAAAAGATCAAGGGGGATCGAACCATAGAAGAGACTCCATGAGAGACATATGGTAGGCAATACTCAATCTATTGCAAAATGTGCTTGTGTTCTCAATAATACATGATAGGCCTCTTATATAGAGAGTGCCCTTTGAATAGTCAACCATGTGGGATCCTCTCATCCACATGTCTCCTTGTGGATATCCTCAATCCACATCTCCACATCATGTAGTCCACATCCTAGGGTGGCTACTTTAATACATTCCTATACCATACCTTAGCCTTTAATTTATGTGCTCATGGCACCATATCTCAACAAAGACTACACTGATTCATAAATATCATCATGCTAAGGAATGATTTGCTAATTGAAGGTGGTGATAACTGGATCCAAGGGTGGTGCAATACGGCATGATTAAGCCGATGGTGGGATTTCTTGAAGATTGATCTGTTGATCTATACTGCTTGTGGAGCCTGCATCCAAGAATGTGATATGCTCCATATCAGAGGTGAAAGCATCAAGGATGGATGCTGGAATGGAATCACCTAAGGAGTTGAATGCATTGTGGCATTTATCTCTGCATGTGGCTAGAGATGTGAGTGCCTCACACTGAGAGGACTTACCTGTTGAATATATGCATGATCACTGGTAAACTCCTGTTGTGTATCTGTAACTGTGGTGGCAATAAATGGAGTCGGATCCATGCATGTATGTGCTATCTATACATCACTGGAATCATACTATGCTGATGTAGATGGGACTGCCTCGTACTGAGGGCTTACCATTAAATGTGCCTCATGCTGAGGGCTTACCATCAAATGTGCATGATCAAAAGCTATGGGATGATCCATGCTAATATCTCAAACATATGCATCTAATCACTCAAGGCCAATGATGCTTGAGTCTATGTCATAAATTGGTACATACCCTGTGGCAATGAATGGTCAAAGTAGGTTCTCTTTCCACTCACGGATCTCATCCGGAGTCATGACTAGTGTATCATCAACTGTGTGATGAGAATAAGTCCATGCTAGAGGTGGTCTGTTGCTCTGTCAAAGAGGCTTATTTGTGTACCAACGATGAGAGTGTCTACCCATGAGAACACTATAAAAGAGCTGCCACTAGGGGGCTTACCTTGAACTATCAAAACCAAGTCATCTGATGAAAGAACAATTGTGTGCCAAGGATCAAGCCTGTAGTGAAATGATGATGACAACTTAGTGTCAGGCATAGCCAAGAGGCTGTACAAGGCTGATGTATGTGTGCAGGAACCAATGCTAGAAAAGAGTCAATAAATATGAATGTACATGGGTGGCATATGTGCATGCAAGAAGAATGCAACAATTCTGAATCCAAGAGGAAGATCACTGTGCCGAGTGTCACAAATCGTGAGAAACTGCCAAATGCCAAAAGACTAAAGTGGAGTCAGATGTATGAATGTGAATCACCAATTATAGAACCGCATGGACTAACACCAGTGGGAACTAAAGGTAGCATGTATGCAATGGTTAATAGTAAAACTCCAAGTGAAGATGGCTTGCCCACTTCTATAAAACATATTGGGATTGTGTTGGAAATCTTGCAAGAGAGTTTAGAACTCACAAAGACTTGTGGTCACATAAATGAAGGCATCATCCAACTCATACCCAAAGTAGGAAAAAAGGGGGAGCTCAAAAACTAGAGGCCACTCACCACACTAAAGTGCAAACTTGGATACTTCAAGAATAGAAAGGGTTTATTAAAGACAGACATTTACTTGAAGCCAATGTCAACATCTGGGAAGGATGTAAGTATGCAAAGGAAACGAGGCAAGATATCTATTTTTTTTTAATGATGATAGATTGGGACTCTGACTTCTTAATCTAGTCTCTTCATGATTTGGGGAAAGTACTAAGTAATGACAGCTAAATTATGTCTTAATGGTGAGATGACTGAGCCCTTTACTTTAAAAAGGTCCATTAGAAAAGGCTACGCTTTTTCTCCTTACTCTTTTCCATTGCTACTGATGGTCTAGGTTGGCTACTTTAAGATAAGGTACACAAAGGATTGATCAAAGGTATAGAGCTTCCCTCAGGAAAATAACTTTTGTCACAAACAATAGTTTGCAGATGATATAAACTTCAACCCCAGTAATATTGAACAGGATATCAAATAGGTCGTCAAAAAATCTGCTCAATTTTTGGGGTGTCACAAAATCAATAAGGGTGCCAGGTGTATGCATGTTTGGCTAGACTAAATGTCAATGTCCATCGACCATGATTTTTGAGTGCCTATAAAAGCACCGTGCAAGTGTAGATTTGCAAGTGGTAAGTGATAAAAAACTAACATCCCACGTCTTGGCTCATAATGACCTTGTAATTGCCTCTTCTCCCTTGACCATGATCTTTGGCTACTCTGGCTCTCCCTTGATTGTGTCTCCCTACTTTGTCTCATGTCTCCTACCTACAAATTCATTCTTGTCTCTCCTAGCATGCCTGTCTCTTCCACAACTGCAAGCTCTCTCTCTCTCTCTCTCTCTCTCTCTCTCTCTCTCTCTCTCTCTCTCTCTCTCTCTCTCTCTCTCTCTCTTTGTGTGTCTGCATTGTTTGCTCTTTCAAGCTCTATATTTTTGCAATTCTTTGTTATCACATTGTTTTAACACTACTTTGAGAGTGCTGCAAGCTCTCTCTCTCTCTCTCTCTCTCTCTCTCTCTCTCTCTCTCTCTCTCTCTCTCTGTCTCTGCACTATCTTTTCTTACAAGCTCTACGTTTCTTGTACTTCTTTCTTTGTCAGCAAAATGGTAGGTGCTTGTGCTACAAGAAATACATTGGCTTTTTTGTTCTAGATTAATCTTTTAGAATGAAACTAGTAATAATCTAGGTAGTGATCTTTTATGTTTCTTTTTATTAGGTGTGTCTAATGTATTTGTCTTTCACACTAGAGGATGTCAATGCAAGCACACTAATGCATATGACCAGTCAAGAAAAAGAGGTAAACACATTTAGAGAATATGAAGCTACAAAGCAAAGAAAGCATCGACAAAAAGCAAGGATGAAGCAAGCTATTACAAATCACACTAATGTTGAAGTTAACGGGAACAAGAGATGAAAGATAGCGAATGAGGTTGTGTCATTCTTACTAAAACAGACAAGTAGAATGGACTCAATATCTAGAAAGGATATCTTTGAACAAATCATTTCTCATCCCCATGTCAAGTATTTGCACAAGGTGAACGATGAACTTTAGTTGTTGCAGGGAATAATCGTATCCAATATCAGCACACCTTAAGCCATGTTAAGTAGCCACAAACCTCTGATGAAGTTTTCTTCAAAAGGTCTACCATGATGATGGTGGTGATGAATTCTAATGGACCAAAATACCAGGAATTTAAAATTACAAAAGCCTCAAAGATTTTGGGTGTCCATAGAAGGAAATTTTTACTCTTCAAAATCTCGTTTGTTCATCAAAGATCAGGGAATGTTGTTGCTATCCATGTGCTAAAGATGACGACAACAATGTAGCAGCATTACACAGGAGGTTCATGATATTATCTTTGCATTTTGGACTCAAGAAACAAGGGTGTCCCCCAATAAGAAAGATGTATGTCAAAAGAGGTTAGGTAGAAAAAGCTGCATGAAGCATCCTATCCATCTTCTCAAGGAACCTCAGATCAGTGCACTCACTGCTTTATAGCTTTCATGGGACTACTATTGGGTACTTCCAATAAACACAACAATGCTTTACACATTCATTGTCCCCCCATGAATTCAATGGATTTTTGGATTGTCATAAATGATCATTAGAGTGGCCAAAGTCGTCGTCCTCGGCACCTTGTGTTGGTAGCCGCCTCAACTCGCATACTGTGAGCCGCCTCAGTTCACGTCTTGTGGGTGGCACGGCAGCCCTCAACTGGCTACTCTTGGCTTACTCTTGAGGGTTTGCTTCTCGACCTAGGCCACTCCAGCCTCCAAGGGCTGGGTGCCTTGCTTGAATTCAGCTCGGCCAAGCCTAGCTTGTTCATCGCAATCCCGCCAATCTTTGCCAAGAACCAGCTTGCTCCTCAAAAACAGCAGGCTGCCTTGTTTGCACATCTATGATACAAGAGGGAGATCTCTCGTGGCCCTTGTGGGCTGGCTCTTGAAGTCTCCTTTCGATAGTTAGCACTTGTGTTTGTTAGGAGGCCGTGTGTGGGCTATTGGAGTCTTTGGATAGTGTGCTAGGTTTGGTGGGTGCACCACTTCTCTCTCTCGAGGAGCCTTTAGCCCGCATTTCTTGCCTTCCACATAGTTTGAGTAGGTGTGGGTGGTGGAAGCAAGAATTTCAAGCGCCCTTTGTCTCTCCGTATCCATTCACAGCCACTAAACTAGGACTGATGAGTAGTTAGTAGCTAGCATTTCTTGAAGCACCTGCCACTCTTCAAATCATTGTTGAAGGTCGAGCCTTGCATGGATCAGCAACTCTTTATACACTCCTTTCTTACCCTTTCTAAGAGCTTGTGCTTGCTTGTGCAAGCAACTCTGAGAGGCCCCTTGAAGCTTCCTCTACTAAATCACCTCTTGGTCTTCTCACATTAAAAGGTTTAGCTAGAGACTGTACTTGGGTGATGATGTGATCATGGCATATATTTTCCTTACAGGTGCTTTCCTTCCTTCTCTCTTTACCTTCTTCTTTTGATTTCTTGCCTTTCAATGGGCAGTGCAGCTTATTGCTTATCCCAATGATACGATTCTTTAGTGGTGACCTTTGGTATGGCTAGAGAGGCAGCTCTATGGCAGCACTTTCAATCCCCACAGCTATCAAAGTTCTTCTTTCACCATCGGATAAGCAACAGGTACAGCAGGCAATTAGTCTTCTTCAAGACAAGGTAGTGTTAGGAAAAATCATCGACCTCACCCCTTTGAGGAGATAGATCACGGATTGGATCCAAGCCAGCCTGGCACTAGATGGTGACCACATTCAGGAGGTCACTATCTATGGACGTGGTGTTTTCCTCCTCTAGCTAGGCTCCCTAGATACTGCTCTGATTCTTGTGGAGCATAGCCCTATCCTCCTAGTCTACCTCATCCCTTGGTGTCATGGCTTCACGGTGGAGGACATGGACTTGACTCACCATGTTCCTTGCTTCCAATGATGCTCTAATTCCTAGGACTTTTGAGTGAATACAAGCGCATCCTTTTGTCCATTAGACGAGCGTTTAGCACAGTTTTGAAGCACCCACCAATAGAGTCAAAGGCAGTAGTGGTGATGGATGATGGGGTTCCTCAACTCAGACTCATGGTAGAGAGCCTGGATACCCTCCCAGACGTGATTATCTTAGAGACTTTGGAGGGGGGTGCTCTTCGTTAATGCCTGGAGGTTTTAGGCTTACCAAGATAGTGTTTGAGGTATAGACACAGTGGGGCACCTAGCTCGTGATTGCACATGTGGCCAACACCAGAATCATGCCCCCAAGAGGTATAGGTGACATGAGAGGGGAGGGGAGTCAGAGGCCACCTAGGTGGATGTAGCATGAGTCTCAAAGACAATAGCCAGAGTTGCAAACCCCCTAGCTAGAACCTTCTGAGGGTCGATGGACTAAGGTGGGTACAAAGAAGAGGAGCAAGTGGGCCAAAAAGAATCAATGATATCGTGCCAACCATAAGAGGCAAGCACAGATAGCTATGCAGTCACAGGGAGATCCAATAGGAGACCCACAAGTATCACATGATTCGGAGCACATGATTCGGAGATAGAGACAGCAACCTCAGGACATCCCTCAGGCCCCTCTGGAGGAGAGACTCCTTGTCCACTATAGAACCCCCCACTGTAGCCAGAGCCGATGACAAATACCCTCAAAGCACCATCGCCTCCCAGGCCCACCCCCCTCCAAGCTTGGAGGAGCCTCAGAGGATGCAAACATCTCCACTACAACACCCTTCCCAATAAGGGACAATAGTAGACTCCACACAGCCTTCATCTCCCTCTTTTGGAGACCCACCAGCCTCTTCTTTGCAGCCCCCTCCCATGCCTTCCCCTCCTGTGGGATGCGTCAATTTTACGAGCAAAAACCTATGAGCAGGTTTATCCGAGCGTGTTTTTCAAGAGATTTTTAAAAATGTTTTTCTTTAGGAAACATGGTTTTTACACTTTTATTTTCACTAGAACTAGATCCCTTTATCATAAAAATACACAGACTAGTCACTCATTCATTTTTACACAACATAATTTTCTTATTTAGAGACATCCCTTTGTACCCCTATTATTACCTTAAAAAAGTGTTGATTCCTTTAAGAAACATTCCTCATAATCACTCTCAATGTAATAATACTATGCATATATAATTACTTATTAACACATTTATATCATATGGCAATATCTTTTTAGTGTTTTTATAGCATATTTATGGACATGTTTCTAAAGAAGTTTAAATTACTATAAATAAGTATTAACTTGGGCTCATATATCACTCTCATAAAATACATGTAATATTTAATACTATATATGAAAGATTTTCCAAAATATAACTTCATAGATGTGCTCAAATGGGGTGTTCCGATCAATTTGAGTGGTTGAATGACTATATTTGGACATTGGATATGAAAGTTATGTCACTTTTAAAAGTGCTGTCCAAGGTAGTTTCGCCAGCGAAACTACCTTGGGAGACTTGCTTCAAAGGGGTTTCGCTGGCGAAACTACCTGGATGGCTTGCTTCAATGAGTTTTCTTTGAAGAAACTCTTTCATGAAAATAGGTTGAGAGAGGGTTTTCAATGTCACCCCCTATTAAGTAAAAGTTGTAAGAAGGATCATAAGGGAATTTTCATAGAGAAGTCTACTCTACATGTGGGTTTCTTCAAAAGCCATCCCATTATGCTCTCACCATTCCTACAGATTCACCTAAAGATTTTTGTATAAAATAGGCATTGCTATAATACTTTGCATATTTCTAAGTGAAACTATGTTTTCTTCTGATCGATTTTTGCCATATTTATGCATAGTTGGAAGCTTTTTTTTTCCTTCGCTCGGACGCTCGGAAGATTTCGCTCAGAAAATGCTCGTCCCCCTGTGCTACCTGTTGTCTCTAACATGGACTTAAGTAGTACACAATGTGTGTGTGAGTAGCACCAAAGCTCTGCTTGTACTTGCATAAGGCTAGAAATAATCCCTCTTAGAAATCCAACTTGCATGTTCTACATGCAAGTTCTACATACGATTCCTACATGCAACTCCTACATGCGAGTTCTACATACAACTTCTACATGCATGTTCTACATGCAACTTCTACATGCATGTTCTACATGCAACTCCTACATGCAACTTCTACATGTGATTCCTACATGCGAGTTCTACATGCAACTCCTACATGCAACTTGCAACTTCTACATGCAACTTCTATATGCAAGTTCTACATGCAGAGAGAGAATGTCTTATAATTCCTACATGTAGAGAGAGAAGCTCTCCAACTTGTATAAATACCCCATAATGGAATGAAGCCCACACTCTTTGGGGCATTGTGTTGAGTTCTACTTTGGTATTCCAAGCAATTGTCTCAAGTGTCCATGCTTCCTTGCACTCCACGTCCAAAAGCATGTCCTAACCTTGCAACTCCTCCTCCCCTCTCCTTCAACCTTGCAACCCATCCTCTCCCTCTCCTCCTCCCTCCTCCTCCTCCCTTCTCCTCCTCCTCGTCCCTCCTCCTCCCTTCTCCTCCTCCTCCTCCCTCCTCCTCCCTCCTCCTCCTCCTCCTCCTTCTCCTCCTTCTCCCTCCTCCTCCTCCTCCTCCTCCTCCTCTCTCCTCTCTCTTCTTTCCCCCATGCTCTTACACCTTCTTCCTCTTCCACTCCTATGCTCCCCCTATACCCTTAGTTCCTCAACCCTTAACCTCCATAATCTACAAGGGAGATGAGTTCTCCACCATGTACTCTACCCTGAACCTTGGATCCTCCTTCTAACCCTCGAACCTCTTCTAAACTTTGGAACCTCTCTCTAAACCTTGGAACCTCCTCCTGAACCTTGGACCTCCTCTTGAACCCTGGAACCTCTTCTAAACTCTAGAACCTCTCTCTAAACCTTGGAATCTCCTTCAAACCCTTGAACCTCCTTCTAAACCTTGGAACCTCCTTCTAAACTCTGGAACCTCCTTCTAAACCTTGGAACCTCCTAACCCTTAAACTCCTCCTAATCCCTGCAACCCCCAATAAAGGCGAATTACCTCAACCATGATGATGCACATTTCTTTCACACATGCATGCACTATGTTTGCTTACCACACTTAAGCCTACGTCTCTCACCGAAATACGACTCAAGGTCCTAAGCTACACGTATACTACAAACGACAACCTCGATATATCTGTAGGTGACAAAAAGCCTCGGAACCCTGCATACTTAGAATACCTTGCTCTTCCTGCAGAAGCCGTGGGAAAGAGTCAACATTTGGTGCCACTGTCGAGGAGACTAGCATCTCAAGTAATGAGTAAACATATGCAAGTATGTGTAAAAAACAAACTACTTTGAACTTTCACGAACATATCACTCAAGAACTAGGAGAGATAAAATTTTTCCAACTCCAGTAAAATAAAATTAAATTTTTTTTAAAAAAAATTCCTAGCTGAAACTCTTCGTTACCGGTTTAGGAAAATGCATGTTTTTTGGAAAAACAGCACCTTAAGTAATAAATCAGACCATGTGATGGTTGTCAGAGTGTAGAGCTTGAAATTCTGAACATTTTCCTTTTTATGAAAGCACATTCTGACACAATCACCAAAAGTTATGGGCAATCAATGATTAAAGGTTCTAAATGCCATAATCCAAAAGAAAAATTGAAACACCTCCCTACTCAAACGTGGACAAATTCAAAGCTGCACATGTATTTGACTACA
Organism: Dipteris shenzhenensis; assembly: GCF_047967505.1. Lineage (NCBI taxonomy): Eukaryota > Viridiplantae > Streptophyta > Polypodiopsida > Gleicheniales > Dipteridaceae > Dipteris > Dipteris shenzhenensis. The sequence continues at coordinate 9,401,954 of NC_141610.1, read as the reverse complement.
AAACATGGACAAATTCAAAGGTGCACATGTGTTTGACTAAATCCACAGCTCCCCCTCCTTCCCTATAAAAGTACACCCATCCCTCTCATACTTTTTCTTTCACATCTTGCCTCCATCCTCTTCCCCATTCCAAGCCCTATGCAAGAAACTCCTCCCTCTCCATCGACCACCACCCTACTCCCATCCTCACACGGTGAGTTACTTCGAGCCCATCTCGCAGTGATAACCTAGCCATCTACCCACCATCCATTCGTCCTCAATAATCCTGTTACATCAAGAAAGACTTGGAGAGCGTTCAGGTGACCATCTCTTCCTCCCTTTGGATTTCCATCAAAGTTTTCCGTCCATCA